>NC_079222.1:20087263-20154669 GCF_029633865.1 Lampris incognitus
CTTGACAATGAACTCATCATCCTTGGTCAGACATAAAACTGACCCACTTGCTCCCGTGTTGGACAGCTCGATGATCAGGGGCTCCTTACACAGCAAGTACAGGTAGTCATCCAGTCTGATGCCAAACAGTTCTCTAAAACAGCAGAAAGCCACAGGAATGTATAGGTTTTGAAGCAAAAGTTTGGGAAATGGTGGGCTGGGGTCAAATTTCTGCCCTCGCTGGGAAAGAAGATACTCTACCATGTCGAAGTCCTGCATGAATACATCTCTCTCTGGCTTGGAGCTCAGGTTACCCACTGTGTAACCTATACCCAGATGGATGGCACCTTTTAGGGCGGAGGATGTGGTCTTCTTGTAGGTGGTCTCTCCTGAGGCATCCACGCCTCTGTGGCCAATCTTCCTTCCCTGACCGAGCTGGCCTGAGGAAGAAGGCATCTCTTTGATGAAGGCCTTCTCTGCAGCAGCATTGGTAGTATATGTTTGGCATCCCTTTTGTTGGAGTCTAAAGTCTGGGTCGATTCGGCAAATGATCAAGTCAGTTCTATTGGTTGCTGTGTGATTCAGGAGAGCTGGCTTGACATTGATTGGTATTGGCATAGCAGTTTGAGAGGAGGATCATCTTTCCCTTGTGCATAAAATACTGAGAGAAACAGATGATATAAACAGGTAGAGGAAACAGTAAGATGAAGATCACCCAGTGCAACACACTCATCATTACATTACTTACTTAGTCTTTAACCTTTTAGAACCTTTTCCTTTATTGGCCTTAAGCATCTTTCTGAGAGCTGTTATGTGTTTTCTCAAACGGAAACTTTTTTTTTTCATCCAGCAAATCATAACACACTACTTTCTTCAAAGACAACATGCTTTCAATACATTTTCCTGTATCTGGAAAATACTCAGATACTTTCACAGATTTTCCAAAGGTGTCATCTAAGAAACCACTAATTTCCTCTAGCGAGTATAGATCTCCACTGTGTGACTTTGATTCTGTAACATACAGATACAGTCAGTCAGTGTCATATCCTATTTCCTCCACCTTATCCTCACCAGCAACACTCTCTCTAATGCATGACTCACCCTTTCTCTGCTTTGCACTACCAGCCTGACTTTGGTCAGGTCCAGCTGCTGGCCCTTTTCCGCTGCTTTCTCCTGCTGCCGGTGTTTCCTCTACTCCTTTCCTTTCTTCTATTGTGACGCTCGGCACAGCCAAGCTGTCATCAGTGACATTCTCACTGCCTGAATCAACTCACTTTTCCCCTGCCTGATTACCTGCCTGTCCGCTGTGTCCCTCTCCTGCCTTAGGCTCAGTTGGTAGGGTGCCACCTCCCCACAGAGCATCGGCATCTCCTGGCTCCTCATCTGGTGGAGCACTGGTGTTAGTGTACTTCTCAGCTGGCCCGGCCCCTGGCTCAGGGCATCCCCCAGTCGGCCTGTGAGGGTAAGTGTTCTGCTTGTGACCCACATCCCCACATTCAAAAAATTGAATGCTGCCTGTGCTGGCATACACTATATAAAGTTCCTCCCCCCCCCCTTTTCCTCCCCAATTGTATGCGGCCAATTACCCTACTCTTCTGAGCAGTCCCAGTCACTTATTCACCCCCTCTGCCAATCCGGGGAGGGCTGCAGACTACCACATGCCTCCTCTGATACATGTGGAGTCGCTGACCGCTTCTTTCCCCTGACAGTAGGGAGTTTTACCAGGGGGACGTAGCTCTTGGGAGGATCACGCTATTTCCCCAAGCCCCCCCCCCGATCTGGCGATCCCCGTGTTGGTAGGCAACGGATGCCCGTTCTTCCCCATTTTTCACTCTGAAGGAAAACTCCAGCGTCTGTGACAGACAATTGAGATACATGAACATCCGGAGGGATTGGACATATTTCAATTTAATGTTTATCATTCGTACAGCCTAACCACACAGTCCTAAAACTGCTTGCCAGCTTCCCGAAGTGCTGCAGCTCCCACTCCAACACCTCACTGGAAATGAACGGGGGAACACCGGGCACGGTGACACGGTGAGAGGCACAGCGAGTGGGGAAACATGCAGATAGACGCCATTCAGAGAGACGCCGCTCGCTGTTAACTCAGCCAAAAACAGCTCCTCTTTCAGGAAAACAACCACACCTTTGTTAATCCTGGAGGCATAGGACAGGTTGGCGTGTCCCACACGGTCTCCCACAGCCAGGAGAACCGCCTGTATAGGAACAGATGGATTGGGCTGAACCCGCGCGCGCTCCATGTTGGATGGAGAAGAGAAAGCGTCTCCGAGGACGCCATCTCGCTCACACCGAAAAAAGTACAACAAACAAAGCACAGACTACAGCAAATGTAGCCCATGACCAAAAAAAAAAAAACCTCAATCTGAAACCATCAGCCCTAAAGACAAAAAATTAAAAAAAACTGCTTACTAACTTACTAACAGCAGGTCACTCTCACCAAATACATTAACTCACAAACCGACTCCCAGCATGCACCGAGAGAGAGAGAGAGAGAGAGAGAGAGAGAGAGAGAGAGAGAGAGAGAGAGAGAGAGAGAGAGAGAGAGAGAGAGAGAGAGAGAGAGAGAGAGAGAGAGAGAGAGAAAATGGTGTTTGTATCGATATGAATCATGTGTGACATGGCACTGGGCAAGGCTTTGCCTCAGAACTGTAATGGTTTTATACATGTCACTCCTGCATTTCAGCTTTTGTGACTGTCTTTCTTCCAAAGCAGGAAATAACAAATCTACCAGCAAAACAAGGGAAGCTTGAAGGTTGAGAGATACATCAGAGGACTTGTCTAAAATTATTCAGGGGTAAAACAAGGGTGAGGGGAGTAGGAGTTGTGTTTAATTGAGAAACACTACAAGGTGATAGCTGTGAAATAGGAATAGGGGAAGGCAGGGAACGGTTGTCAGGACATAGAAAACCACTGGAGACCAATAAAAACAAAAGGAGGTTTTGCAGGTTTTGCAAATTAAGAAAGTGTCTGTTCATATTGCCGAGTAGAGTTTTTGTCCTCAAACAATCAAATTTCACAGCGCACGGGCCATGTTTGGATCTTTACTGGTTCTCCATGGATGATGCTCACTCTTTCAGCTGTTCTCTAACCAGTCTAGAATGACACTTTCATTGAAGAGGAGACTGTGAAAAATAGTTGGTTTTTTGCAGAGTTACCTCACTTTTTCTCAGAGGTGAGCGTCTCACAATTAGTATTCAACAAAGACATCCCAATATGGTCACAATCTGAATTGAGAAAATGAAAGTTGTGAAAAATATGATGTGTTTTTCTGAGCCTAGGGAGAAAGGAGCTAATATGCATGTCAATCAGGCCTACTGGCAGCAGATAAAGCCAAGCAACCATTTTATGCCTCAGAATGACTTAGATATTGGTGTGAACCAACTAACCGGATGCCGTTTTCAGAGTCGGTGACCTCCAAACAGAGATTTATGCAGAGCAGTATAGTCAGGGAGAGGGGAACAGTGATTCTCATTTGTCCGAGACGTCATTCAAATCTGGAATAGAGTGACACTTCAATTAACTCCCTGTCCTCAACTAAGTTTACCTTGGTCTTCAAAAACGCAATGAATTTCTTCTCATCCTCCTGGATTAGCCAATCATATTTCCAATCTTGGACCTGTCACCATGGTGTCACTATGCAGAATCAAGTATTCATAATGACAGTCAATTCTTAAGGAAGTGCAGTTTTTCTCCTTATATCTATGAAAGCGAAATGATAATAGCTTTGGATTTCTTCTAAAACCCTCTCATATTGGTTGCATCTGCAAAATGTTAAATCTGTGCTCTGGATATTTTTTGCACACTGATACCATATAGCTCACCATATATCTCTATGCCAGTCCAATTTTTTTTGTTCGTCTACCTGCTCCTCTGTCTACCCTATCTGTAAGGCTGTCTGAGTTGTTGCCTCTCAATTTTCCGTCCAACTGTCTCTCCATCTGTTTGCAGGTCAGCTTCTTCACCTACCAAGAACAATTCAACAGTTTGATATTCTTTACACATACCTTAATGTTAAGACTATAGTGATATTGGTTTCGTCAGATGACCTGGTTGGCCAGCTGATTGGGTGAATCACTTGGTGTATCTCAAGGGGTCAGTTTTACTCAATGTCTGCACAAACTATCTCTCATCTCATCTCATCTCATCATCAGCTGCTTCTCCGGGGTCAGATAGCATTGGCAGCAAGCTAAGTAGGACACGCCAGACGTCCCTCTCCCCAGCAACGCCCTCCAGCTCCTCCTGGGGGATCCCAAGACGTTAGCAGGCCAGATTGGACATGTAGTCCCTCCAGCAAATTCTGGGTCTACCCTGGGGTCTCCTCCCAGCTTGACGTGCCCGGAAAACCTCCAAAGGAAGGCGCCCAGGAGGCATCCTAATCAGACGGCCAAACAATCTCAACTGGCTCCTTTTAATGCGAAGGAGCAGCAGCTGTACTCCGAGCTCCCTCCTGATGTCCGAGCTCCTCACCCGATCTCTAAGGCTGAGCCCAGACACCCTACGGAGGAAACTCATTTCAGCCGCTTGTATCCGAGATGAGCTTGCATAAACTAGCTTCATAATTTATTATTTATAATCTATAATCAATATTATTTTGCCAAAAATAAAATGCTGGTATGGTCATTCATTTACCCAACCTTTTCCCCCTCTCATCTCCTATCCTTCCCATTCATTTCCTGGGCCTCCTTTCTCTTCTTTCTCCTCCTCTCATCTACTTTCTTTCTGTAACGCAGCCACATGTATCCAATACATTACAAATGTATACTGATCAATTCAAGGCCTTTCCAGCTGCAGCAATTGGTTCGATTCTCATCCCATTATTTCCAGTTTCCATTTAATACGCTTAATTTCATAACAAATGTCAGATTGGTATTGTACTGTATATTTGCCTAAATGGTCAAAAGAAATGTCTGCCTCATGTTGTATTTCTCTCTAAATCTGAATTAATGTGGAA
Source organism: Lampris incognitus (assembly GCF_029633865.1). Classification (NCBI taxonomy): domain Eukaryota; kingdom Metazoa; phylum Chordata; class Actinopteri; order Lampriformes; family Lampridae; genus Lampris; species Lampris incognitus. Next base: position 20,092,215 of record NC_079222.1, read on the forward strand.
AGTTGTGTCTTCAAAATAAGCATATTCTTGCTGATTCAAAACCAAATCTTAATCCCACAGTGGACTCATGTCATGCAACAATTTCTCCTGGATTATTATGTCTCTCCATAGCCATAAAAACACACTTAACTATAGAGTCCTTACAACAGGTGGTAATGCACATATATAAATAAAAAATAACCTAGCCGAAGAGGGATATAGATTGATTGATTGATTGAAGAGCCAAGTATTTAATTACGTAGTTAATAATTCAATGAAGGTGCAATAGGGGTGACATTCAAATCCATTTTACCCTTCGCGTCTAATTATTATTATCATATCGGTAATTTCCTATTTAATAGCTGTAACAATGCATGCTGGCTCCAATCTAACAGTTTCATTACCATGAATATACATGTTAGCTATAAAACCTAAATGCGACACGTGTTCAATAATCTTTGTCATCCCAATTTACCACTTGGTGTCTGTTTATCAGAAGAATCAGAATCAAGTTTATTGGCCATGTAGGTTCGCACATACATGGAATTTGACTCCGGTTTTGTGGCTCTCTCAGTGTACTTTACATGGTTGTATGTTCATTTGAATGACAGCCCGTGGAAAGAAGCTGTTTTTTTATATGTGGTTACCAGAGGGGAGGAGTTGGAACAGGTTGTGAAAAGGGTGTGATGGGTCTGCAGTGATGTTGCCTGACTGTTTCCTGACTCTGGAGGTGTATATGTCCTGAATGGAGGGCCAGTTTGCACCAATGATTTTCTCTGCAGGCTTAGCTGTCCGTTGTAATCTGTCCCTGTCCTGTTTGGTGGCCAGTCCAAACCAGACAGGACTCAGGAACACTTTATTTGTCATTTAATTCCATGTACTTGCGTACATGGGATGAAACAAAATATTGTTTCCCCCAGCCCACAGCAGTGCAACACAACGACAAAAACATCTAAAAACTACAAGAACACATATATTAAACTACAAAAAAAAAAAATCCCCGTCCAAGAGAACGAATGCCAGGATGATTGTCGGAACTGCTGACAGTCAACATGGGCTAGCAGTTAGCTGAGCCTGCCCCGCTTCTGCATCCTGTCAGTATTCCTCTTTGGGCACAGCTCCAGGCAGGGCTGAGGTCCCTTGGCCCACTGGACGCAGTAGACCAAGCTCCCCCAGCCGATCCAATACACCTCCCCACACTCCACATGACGACACCAAAAACACAGTCAACATTAGGCAAGGCTGCTGCCAGACCATCCTCAGTGTTATTGGAACTGCCAGTCTGCATGGGCTAGCAGTTAGCTTAGCCTGCCCCACTTCCACGTCTTGTCACACCGCCCTCGGTGATGGATAGTATAGATAATGTATATAGACAGTGATGGATGTGCAGAGGACAGACTGGATTATTGCAATGTAGAACTGAGTCAGCAGTTTCTGAGGCAGGTTAAAGTTCTTGGAGCTGGTGGAGAAAGTACATCCTCTGCTGGGCCTTTTTAATGATTGTGTCTATGTTGGATGCCTACCTTAAGTCCTGGGAGATTACCACCGCAGACACCATGTTGTTCTTGAGTATGGTGTGTGTGTGTGGGGCGGGGGTCCTCCTGAAGTTCACTGTCATCTCCACTGTTTTAAGCATGTTCGGCTCCAGGTTGCTATGGCTGCACAAGAGGGCCAGCTGTTCAACCTCCCATCTATATGCAGTCTGGTCACCATCCCGGATAAGGCCAGTGATCTTTGTGTCTTTGTGTCTTCCGCAAACTCCAGGAGTTTAACAGACAGGTCTCCTGAGGTGCAGTCATTTATGTAGAGGGAAAAGAGCAGAGGGGAGCACACACATCATCGGGGGGGCTAGTGCTGATGGTCTGGATGCTGGATGTGAATCTCCCCAGCCTCACAAGCTGTCTCCTGTCTGTCAGGAAGTTTTTAATCCACTGACAGATGGGGACTGGTACAGTGGCCGGGTGAATTTGGAGTGGAGGATGTCTGGGAAAATGTTGTTGAATGCTGAGATGAAGTCCGCAAACAGGACCCTTGCGTATGTCCCTGGGAAGCTGAGGTTTTGGATGATGTAGTGAAATCTCATGCTGATTGCATCCTCCACTGAACTGTTTGCTTGGTAGGCAAACTTCAGGGGGTGGATCAAGGGGCTTGTGATTTCCTTCAGGCGGGCCAACAGTGGTGTCTAGGAGGATTTCATGACCACAGATGTTAGGACAATGGGCCTGTAGTCATTTAATCCTGTGATACGGGATTTCTTGGGGACCGGGATGTTAGTGGTGCTCTTGAAGCAGGAGGGCACTTCACACAGCTCCAGTCATCTGTTAAAGATCAGTGTGAAAATGGGGGCCAGCTGGTCAGCAAAGACTTTCAGACAGGAGGGTGACACGCCATCCGGGCTTGGTGCCTTCCTGGTCTTCTTTCTCTGGAAGAGCTGGCACATGTCCTCATCCCAGTGTGGGTGGGGGTTTGGTGGGGAGGGGAGAGTGGCTGGCAGGGAGTGCAGTTGGTTATGTGTTGTGGCTGGAGAGGGTGAGGGATGTGAAAGTTTGCTTTTGAAACCTGCAGTAAAATATTAGATCGTCAACCAGTTGATGGTTCCCTGCAGAGTGGAGGGATGGTCTCCTGTAATTGGTAATGTCTTTGAACCCCCTCCCCCCCCCAGACTGATGATTGGGTTGTTGGCAGAAAACCTGTTTTTCAATTTTTCAGAGTAGCACATTTTTGCCACTCTTGATTTCCTTTGTGAGTGTATTTCTAGCTTTGTTGTACCGGATCCTATCTCTACTCCTGTAGGCTTCCTCTTTGGCCTGACAAAGCTGCCTGAGCTTTGTTGTGAACTAGGGCTTATGGTTGATGAAGGTACAGAAAGTTTTGTTTTGTTTACAATAAACCTACACACACACACACACACACACACACACACACACACACACACACACACACACACACACACACACACACACACACACACACACACACACACACACACACACACACACACACACACACACACACACACACATATGCAGATCACTAGATAGAGTCCGGCTTGGCTCAGTTTAGCAATGTGACACGTCCTGAGAGCGAGCTGAAAAATTCAAGTTAATCTTGTTTTCACCCCTGTTAGGTTGGCATCTTTTTTGGCACTATAGCGAAACCATCTCAATGGGAATTTGAGGGGTGTAAATTTGTTTTCATTATCTATTAGTGCTCATCAAGTAAGAGTGTGTGATCTTAACACCCTTGACCTTCTCCTAGTTAATGACCCGCGTTATCACACAAGCCTCACACAAGCATTTTACACGAGGGACACAGTACAAACAACAGGCTTGGTTAACTGCTCCTCAATCACGCCCCCCTCCCATAAAGACAGTCTCCTTGGCACTGTCATATTCATCATTATAATCAATAGGCCAAAAGGATATGGATACAGCAGAGGGACAAGATATGGTACACAAACTCATAGTGACAAAGGTTTCCCCTGATGTAAGAAAACACTGGGATAGCGTTAATTCCTTATTATTTTGTGTTTGTTGTTCTTTTTTATTTTTTTCTTCTTCATTATATTGTGCCTTTTCCCCTTCATTTGTGTTGCATGGAAGGTCTCAAGACTACTTTTTTGTATGTGTACCTTAGTTCACAGTTTGAAGACAATAAAATGAATTGGCTTTGAATTGAATTGAATTGAATTAAACTGAACTGAATCGAACCGAACCGAATTTAATTGAATTAAACTGAACTGGATTGGACTGAATTGAATTGGATTGAATTGAATTGATGGGGAAAATAATTATGACAAATGTCTATCTGCTGGGTTACATCACTGTGTAATAGTGCAATCGTATCAAGACTTCAGAAACCATGCTATATCTACTTTTTGAAAACAGGAAGCTCACAGTACAGTCAGACATGCCTTAATATGATCTACTATAAAATAGTCACAAACCATGCTTTCTGTCAAATTAGAGTAGCCTTCTTTTGTACTGTCGCAAATATGTTTTTCTTGCAACATACATGTCAATATCTGGAAGTACATAATTGTAGCTAATGAGATGGCACTGGGCGGCATGGTGGTACAGTGGTTAGTGCAGTCGCCTCACAGCAAGAAGGTCCTGGGTTTCATCCCTGGGGTAGTCCAACCTTGGGGGTTGTCCGGGTCAACCTCTGTGTGGAGTTTGCATGTTTTCCCCGTGTCTGTGTGGGTTTTGTTAGGGTTTGTGGAAGACCCCAAGCGCACGACACCAAGCAGAGGTGGGGTTAGCCGAAACTGGCGTACTTTATTACTTGCTCGTCCAACGGTCAAACACAGGAGGGCGATGAGCGACAAGAAAACGGGAAGTCCAAGGAAAAAAACTTACGGGTAATCCAAACTGGGAACACGGCAGGATACTTCCACAGGGAAACTTTGCAAAGAAAACCATAAACCAAGGGCTGAGGTAAACTCGGAGAGAAATGCACCGGAAGGGAAGAGTAACCACTACTGCGCGGAGGTTACGGCACGAACTGACAACGGGCGCTGGGAGACCAGCAAACTTAAGCCCAGCCCTGACGGCTAAGCCCGGCCCTGACGAGCTGATTGGCTGCCGGCGCAGGGTGGGCGGGCCACGGCGCGGGGTGGGCGAGCCGTAAGAGGTTTCCTCCGGGTGCTCCGGTTTCCTCCCACAGCCCAAAAAACATGTAAGTCAGGTGACTCGGCCGTACTAAGTTATCCCTCGGTGTGAATATGTGTGTGTGTGTGTGTGTGTGTGTGTGTGTGTGTGTGTGTGTGTGTGTGTGTGTGTGTGTGTGTGTGTGTGTGTTAGCCCTGTGATGGTCTGGCAGCCTGTCCAGGGTGTGTCCTCGACTGCCGCCCAATGACTGCTGGGATAGGTTCCAGCATCCCCGCGACCCTGAGTAAAGAAAAGCAGTTTGGACAAGAAATGAATCTATTTGGGGTAACTGTATGGTTTTCCAAAAATTGTGGAGAATAATCATAAATTTAGAGTTAATAAAGAGTTGATACATAATTTCCTAAAATTCTTAAAATCTTGTCTTGATGCATCCTCAGTAATCAAGGAGTAGAATAACAGAAAAGATGAGTGCATGCATCTGGTCACATGGTTTAGTGGGGGAAAAATGCATCCCTTATCTAAGTGACTTAGTCATCCTAAACTGATTGCAGGTATCCCCAAACTTATAAACAATACAGTTGCATATGAAACCAGTGATCTAACACTGGTTTCATATGCAAATTGCCATGACCATTGATTACGATGGCCATGTACAATTCACAGAGGGTTGGTGAGTAGCTGCAATCACAGCATTGTTAAATGGCAACAGATCTACTCTTAGCCCCCCTCCTCAGTTCACAGATAGTCGAGTCAAGTCAAATCAATTTTATTTGTATAGCCCAATATCACAAATTACAAATTTGCCTCAGTGGGCTTAACAGCAGCACAACATCCTGTCCTTAGACCCTCTCATCGGATAAGGAACAACTCCCTAAAAATACCCTTTAACAAGAAGAAAAAACAGGAAGAAACCTCAGGGAGAGCAACAGAGGAGAGATCTCTCTCCCAAGACAGACAACATACAATGGATGTTGTGTTTACACAATTTACACAACACAACGTTGAAAGAGGATAAACAGAATTATAATGGACTTTTGATAGACCATTATAATAGTTGTTCCCTCGTTACATAGATTGCTTCTTTGACTCCCCGTTCAAACTAGCGTTCCCCCATATCAAGGAGGTGCACATCCTCATCCTTAAAAGGTGGGGTAGACAATGGAGTGCTGGCCTGATGCGTTAGCGCTTCTGTGTTGTGCCAGGCACTTCGCCAGTGTCTGTTTGGTTTCCTCGATGTACAAGTCACAGCAGTCCTCCTGGCACTTAACATCATTCACTATATTGCTCTGTTTCTAACTGGGTGTTTGCCAAAGCCAGGAAGATGCACAACAATACACTAGCCGATCAAACACCACATCTCATTTGCTTTCAAAACCCCAAAAAACACTGCGCCAGAAACTGGTCCACCCCAAGGACTGGGTCCCCCGGCACAAACAGAGCAATATAGTGTACACTGTTATGTGCCAGGTGGATTGCCGTGACTTGTACATTGGGGAAACCAAACAGACGCTGGCGAAGAGGATGGCACAACATAGAAGCGCTAACACGTCAGTCCAGGACTCTGCAGTCTGCACCCATCTACAGGCCATTGGCCAGTCTTTCAAGGATGAGGATGTGCACATCCTTGGTAGGGAGGAAACGCTGGTTTGAAGTCAAAGAGGCCATCTATGTGAAGGGGGTGAGGCTAAGAGTACATCTGTCGCCATCTTACAATGCTGATTGCAAACATACCCAAATCCTCTGTGAATAGTACACATGACCGTTGTAACTCTAGTTAATGGTCACTTCCATATTTGCATATGAAGCTGATCATTGGTTCCAGTCAGAAGCAGGTCATTGGGTTCAATGCAATTGTATTGTTTATGGGTGGAGATACCTGCAGTCAGTTTAGACTGAAAAGGTCACTTAGATGAGTGAGGGAACATATCTGTCAATAGATGTTGTATCCAGATGAACTGATTCAACTTTATTTGATTGTCTGGAGCTGTTAGAACAGGACAATGTAATTAACAGAATTGTGTACCATCGATTATACCAAGGGGAAGCTACGCCTAGTCTGTATGGTTTACATAAAATACATAAACAGGATCTGCCATTACGGCCCATTGTTTGTATGAGTAACTCCGTGACCTATAACATCTCTAAGTTTCTGGCATCTATTCTTAACCCTATGGTAGGCAGTAATGGACATCACACTCAGAACACTATGGAATTTGTGGATAAGGTGAGGGACGTCATTATGTAGATAAGAGGTTGAAACAATGGTCTCATGATTTTAAGTCTCTCTTCATGTGCATTCCTGTTGATGAAGCAGTGGAGGTAGTCCATATGAAATTACAGGATGACCCCACCCTTAGCAATAGCACCACCCTTAACACTAACCAAGTGTGTCTGCTCCTGAAGCTGCATCTCCAGTCCACGTACTTCACATACAGGGCGCAGTATTATAGGCAGAAGCATGGGTGTGCTATGGGTTTCTCAGTCTCACCTGTAGCAGCCAACGTGTATGTGGAATAAATGGAAAAGAAGGCTCTGATGTCCTATCCAGGGGCATCACCTAGCCATTGGTTCAGATTTGTGGACGACACATGGGATAAAACCAAATCTCAGGACGTACCAGATTTCACCGACCACGTTAACTCTGTGGACAACTACATGCAGTTTACCGGGGAGGATATGAAAAATGACAGGTTAGCCTTCTTACACTGTGAAATTGCAATCGGTGATGGAGGACATTTGATTGTTGATGTTTATCATAAACCAACACATACTGATCAATATTTAAGGTTTGACTCTCATCATCCAATTTTAAATGAAATGAAATTGTAATATCCACTGGAGAAAAAACTAGGAGTCATCAGGATGCTGTGCCACTGAGTTGACAATGTCCCCACCAATACAGCAGCCGGTGAAGGAGAGAAATCCGACATTAAACAGGCCCTGGTTAAGTGTGGTTATTCTAACTGGGCATTTGTCAAAGCCAGGAAGACGCCCAAACAGTGCGCCAGCCGATCGAAGAGAGAAGAAGGACAACAGCTGTCTAAGCGCAAACCAGTGGTGATTCCATATGTGGCAGGAGTGTCAGAACAGTTGAGACACTTATTTTCCAAACACCACGTCTCAGTTGCTTTCAAACCCCAAAGGCACCCTGTGCCAGAAATTGGTCCACCCCCAAGGATTGGGTCCCCCAGCACAAACAGATCAATATAGTGTATGCTGTTAAGTGCTGGAAGGATTGCCGTGACTTATACATCGGGGAAACTAAACAGACGCTGGTGAAGATGATGGCAAAACACAGGAGAGCTAACGCATCAGGCCAGGACTCAGCAGTCTACACCGATTGACTGACCTGTGTCCAGTCTTTCAAGGATGAGGATGTAGACATCCTTGATAGGGAGGAACCTGGTTTGAACGGGGAGTCAAAGAGGCCCTCTATGTGAAGAGGGAGCGACCATCTCTGAATCGATGGAGGGGGGGGTGCTAATTGTACCCCTGTCACCATCTTACAATGATATGATTGCAACTATTCCCACATCCTTTCTGAATAGTACACATGGCCACTGTTCTAGGTAATGGTCACAACAAATTGTATATGAAACCTATCCTTGGTTGGGTTGTTATACAACTATGCTGTTTATAAGGGTGGGGGTACCTGCAGTCAGCTGAGACTGATGAAGTCACTTAGATGAGTGACGAAATGTTTCTCCCAATTAATGTTGTGTCCAGATGAACTGATTCAACTTTCTGTGATTTCCGTACCTGGATTATTGAGCATGCATCAAGATGTGTTTTACTGCAGGTTTGATGAACCCACTCTCACACCTCTCATGCTCTCTGGTCACATCACACAACCAACTGCTCCCCTTTCCAGCCCCTCACCCGTCCCCACAGACCCCCCCACCTGCACTGAAGATCTATGAAGAGAATGTGAGTCTGTTCCTCCGGAGACAGAAGACCAGAAAGGCACTGGGCCAAAACAGCATGTCTGCTTCCCTCCTGAAAGTCTGTGCTGACCAGCTGGCCCCCATTTCACACTGATCTTCAACAGATCACTGGAGTTGTGGGAATACACCTCCTGTTTCAAAAACTCCACTATCTACTTTATTCTATCTCACTACTATTGGGGGCTGCACAGTGGCCCAGTGGTTACCACTGTTACCTCACAGCAAGAAGTTCCCTTGTTTGAACCTCAGACCATCCCAGGTCCTTTTTGGCGTTTCCATGTTCTCCCCATCGTTTCCTTTGGGTGCTCCGGTTTCCTCCCACCATAAATAAGAAATGCATGTCAAGGTTAATATTCCTGTCTGTGCCTCTGACCAAGGTAATGGAAAGAAGATCTGGAGTTGGCCCCTGGGCATTGCAGCTTCCCACCGCTCTCATGCAAAAGGATGGATTAAATGCAGAGTAAAATTTTCATTGTTAGAATACAATTCGTTATAAGGTACGATGACAAAATAAAGTGGTTTTCTTCTTTCTTCCTCTATCATCCCAGTCCCCAAGGGACCCTGTATCTAAAAATTAAATGACTACAGGCCCGTTGCCCTGACGTCTGTGGTCACGAAATCCTTTGAGGGACTGATGTTGGCCCACCTGCAGGACATCGCAGGCCCCCTGCTCTACCCCCTGCAGTTTGCCTACAGAGCAAGCAGGTCAGTAGATGATGCAGTCAACATGAGACTACACTATATCTCGTAACATCTCGACTCCCCAGCGATATATGCAAAGGTTTTGTCTGTGGCCTTCAGCTCAGCATTCAACACCATCAGTCATCCTCCACTCCAAACTCACCCAGCTCACTTTACCAGCCCCCACCTACAGTGGATTAAAAACTTCTTGACAGACAAGAGGCAGCTGTTGAGGCTGGTAAAAATCACATCCAGCACCCAGACGCTCTGGCGCCCCCCCGAGATGTGTGCTCTTCCCTCTGCTCTTCGCCCTCTGCACAAATGACTGCATCTCAGGACATCTGTCTGTTAAACTCTTGATGTTTGCAGACAGCACAATGATCATCAGCCTCATCCGGGAAGGTGATGAGTTTGCATACAGATGGGAGGTTGAACAGCTGGCCCTCTAGTGCAGTCATAACAACCTGGAGCTAGCTGAACATGCTCAAAAGTGAGGAGATGACAGTGGACTTCAGGAGGAGCTCCCCAACACCGCCCCCCTCACCACCAACACTGTGTCTGCTATGGAAACCTTCAGCTTTCTGGGATCTACAATCTCACATGACTTCAGGTGGGCATTCAACACAGACACAATCATCAGTGAGGCCCATCAGAGGATGTACTTTCTCCATCAGCTCAGGAAATCCAGCCTGCATCAGGAACTGCTGACTCAGTTCTACTCTGCAGTAATCCTGCCTGTTGTCTGCACATCCATCACTGTCTGGTTTGGATCGGCCACCAAACAGGAAAGGAACAGACTACAGCAGACAGTCAGAACTGCAGAGGAAATCATTGGTGCCTCGCTGTCCTCCATTCAGGACTTTTATGTCTACAGAGTCATCACTGCAGGCCCATCACATCCTGGTCATAATCTGTTCCAACTCCTTCCCTCTGGTAGGGGTTACAGAGCACTGTACGCCAAAACAACTATACGCAAGAGCAGTTTCTTTCCGCAACGTATAACTCTGATGAACACTTAATCTTGTCATAATAAATCTAAGTGTCTGTATATACTGCACATTGTACATATACATGCATATTCTGATATATCCACCTACCTCATCTAAATGATGAAATGTATCTGTCAATAAACGTATCCAAATGAACTGATGCAACCTTCTTTGATTTTATTACCTGGATTATTGAACATGCATCAAGACAACCTGCTAACATATTTATTCCAGCATTTTTGCACTCTGCACCATTGTAATATTGTCTCCCATTTCCAACAGTATATAGTTATTCCTTGTATATATTCCGGAAGACAGTTGTGTTGTTATTCTATGAAAGTAAATTGAGAGCCAATAAACAGGAATCAAAATCTGTGTGTGCATAAACATATTTGGCCAAATGAAGATGATTCTGATTTGTTTAAGTACAATAAGATACACAAAAAAATGTTTACATCCACTTGGTTAGGGTATTCTGAGCTGCAATAATATACTAGATACCCAATGAATATGCAAAAAATAAAAATCATGTTTTAAAGATAGCTTTAGCAAACATCATTGTTCGCTGTAAAATTAAAGAAATGTATGCATTGCTCTCCCTCTCCTCATCTCCATCTCCCCTTTCTCCCTTTGGCATGTTTCTAATGTTTTCTCCATATGATGGCCTCTAGTCAGGCTGGCTTTTATGTTCTCAACAATGGTGAGGGATGAGGTCACTTGATGCCTCTCCTCTGCTCTCGTTTGTTCTCCTCATATTCCCTGATATGCCTAGTGCCCCCACCAAGCTCCAGTCCTCTCCCTGCCCTCTTCTCTCTAGCCCTCTGGGCAGGGTTGTCCTAACCAGACTGTAACTAAGCTCTCTCGCTCTCTCCCCCTCTTAAGAGAAAAGGAAAGAGTTGATACAACGAAAGGAATGCAGCAGGCAGGTTCACTGGAGTGAGTTGTTACTTCCTTGAGCACACGCAAATCAAAAGCAATGCTCAACCAGGCCTCCACTTGTGCACACGGGCAAAGGCATCAGAAATGTTCTGTGTCCGGCAGATGTTACAAATGCTGGCACATACGGATCAGTGTAATGACGATTCCATATGGATCTCATGGTAGCCGTACACAGCACAAACATTCCCATAACCATCTTCAATGACTGTGTTAGAGATATTGCTAAACTGCAAAACAGTTTGTCTGCTTGCTTGTCTGTTGATCAGTCAAGTGCTCACTTATACCTGATTATTGTCAAGTTATCTGTCTGTCGTGAGCTCCTTTTAGTTTTCTTTTTCTTCTTTGTGAATGATGCACTACAGCCGCCAAACTCAACTTCCTTCCGTGTCAAAATAAAAGCCACCATTCATTTAGGAACTGGCAGCACAATTGTAATCAGAGAGGCGGCAAAGGAAAAGGCGTATTATGAGTTGTATGAGAGGTTAGACACTAAGGAAGGAGAGAAGGACTAGTACTGATTGGCTAGACAGAGGGACCGAGCCGGGAAGGATGTGCAGCAAGTAAGGTTGATCAAGGATAGAGATGGAAATGTGTTGACAAGTGAGGGGTGTGTGTTGAGAAGGTGGAAGGAGTACTTTGAGGGGCTGATGAATGAGGAAGATAAGAGAGAGAGAAGGTTTGATAATGTAGGGTAGTGAATCAGGAACTGTGGTGGATTAGCAAGGAGGAAGTGAGGGCAGCTATGAAGAGGATGACGAGTGGAAAGGCAGTTGGTCCAGATGACACACCTGTGGAGGAGTAGATATGTTTAGGAGAGATGGCAGAGGAGTTTTTAACTAGATTGTTTAACACAATCTTGGAAAGTGAGAGGATGCCTGAGAAGTGGAGAAGTAGCATACTGGTACCGATTTTCAAGAACAAGGGCGATGTGCAGAACTGTAGCAACTACAGAGGTATAAAATTGATCAGCCACAGCATGAAGATATGGGAAAGGGTAAAGCAGCTAGGTTAAGAGGAGAGGTGATGATTAGTGAACAGCAGTATGGTTTCATGGCATGAAAGAGCACTACAGATGTGATGTTTGCTTTGAGAATGTTGATTGAGAAGTATAGAGAAGGCCAGAAGGAGTTACATTGTGTCTTTGTAGATTTAGAGAAAGCATACGACAGGGTGCTGAGAGGAGGTGTGGTATTGTATGAGGAAGTCGGGAGTTCCAGAGAAGTATGTAGGAGTAGTGCAAGATATGTATGCGGGAAGTGTGACAGTGGTGAGGTGTGCAGTTGGAATGACAGATGGGTTCAAGGTGGAGGTGGGATTACATCAAGGATCGGCTCTGAGCCCTTTCTTGGTTGCGATGGTGATAGACAGGTTGACGGACGAGATCAGGCAGGAGTCCCCATTGACTTTGATGTTTGCATATGACATTGTGATCTGTAGCGAGAGTAGGGTGCAGGTTGAGGAGAGCCTGGAGAGGTGGAGGTATGCACTGGAGAGAAGAGGAATGAAAGTCAGTAGGAGCAGGATGGAATACCTATGCATGAATGAGAGAGAGGACAGTGGAATGGTCAGGATGCAAGGAGTGGAGGAGACAAAGGCATATGAGTTTAAATACTTGGGGTCAACTGTCCAAAGTGACGGGGAGTGCAGGAGAGAGGTGAAGATGAGAGCGCAGGCAGGGTGGAGTGGGTGGAGAAGTGTGTCAGGAGTGATTTGCGACAGAAGGGTACCAGCAAGAGTTAAAGGGAAGGTTTACAAGATGGTTGTGAGACCAGCTATGTTATATGGTTTGGAGACTGGCACTGAAAAAAAGACAGGAGGAGGAGCTGGAGGTCGCAGAGTTGAAGATACTAAGATTTGGGAGTGATGAAGGACAGGATTAGCAACGAGTATATTGGAGAGACAGCTCAGGTTGGACGGTTTGGAGACAAAGCAAGAGAGGCGAGATTGAGACGGTTTGGACATGTGCGGAAGAGAGATGCTGGGTATATTGGGAGGAGGATGCTTAATATGGAGCTGCCAGGGAAGAGGAAAAGAGGAAGGACAAAGAGGAGGTTTATGGATGTGGTGAGAGAGGACATGCAGGTGGCTGGTGTGACAGAGGAAAACTCAGAGGACAGGAAGAAATGGAAACGGATGATCTGCCGTAACGACCCCTAACGGGAGCAGCTGAAAGTAGTAGTAGTAGCACAATTGTAATCAGAGCTATCTTTAAAATACTAGAACTGCAGGGATTTCACTCCTACCTAAAGTGACCATGACTGTTTTTTAAACTCTATATTCTGTCAAGATAAATACCCAATTGAGATATTAATAATTCCAAAATTTCAAACTGCACGCTCTTCACCCTGTAAGACAGTAACAACAGAGACCAGTGTTGGAAACAGCTCCCGCTACTACAGCTCAAACCCTCTGTCTGTGGAGTCAGCACAGGAACTTGCCATCAGGTCATGATCGACCTCCTCTCCATCCCTTCACCCCTCTATCTCTCCATCCCGGTCTTGGACCCTGCTGGCGGCCATGATGAATGATTCATCCTCCTAGCAAAAGGGCTGACTCATCACTACATTTCACCTCCATATTTCCAAAGTGGGCAGGAGCTAAATGGTTTTACCAATAGTCTGAACCTCTCTCTGACTACAACCGCTTTCTCACTTTCTTATTCTGTTGCTGAATATGCACAGGTTTACAAAACACAGCCATGCCGTTAGCATTGTTTGCATTTTGTAATGGGACAAACGTCTGACATATTAAGTATAGGCCACGAAAGTATGCACTGCTTTGTTCTGTTAGGATTTTTTTCCAAGTGATTTAATGGGTAAAGTTAATATCTCGCCAGTGCTATGCCGTTATGTGTGTGTGTGTGTGTGTGTGTGTGTGTGTGTGTGTGTGTGTGTGTGTGTGTGTGTGTGTGTGTGTGTGTGTGTGTGTGTGTGTGTATATGTATATGCATGTGTTATTTGTGTAAACGTTTCCTAGTATGTGTTGCCATATCTATTTAGGTGTTTGTGTGTGTGAGTATAGGATTTCCCTCATGAAGTTATGTTTTTTTATTGTAAAGGTGACTAATGAATTATTTCATGTAACTTATTATGGTTTCAAGCTTAGCCCAATGAATAGCTAGAAGATAGTGGGGTTAATGGTTGATACTTTGAAGATATTGGTTTTGAGGAGCAAATATACTCCAGTACTGTATACACATTCTTCCAGTCACAGTGTGACATTATAAAATGGATGACATTTTTGTTTTTATTCTGTCACAGCAAACTTACTGTTATAATAGTAATAATAATAATAATAATAATAATGATGATGAGGATGATAATAATATAATAATAATGGATTGCATTTATATAGTGCTTTAACTAGACACCCAAAATGTTTAAGAGTGGCCATTGATTTGTTTTAATTTGTTTAATCACAGCATTGTTGATTGTGTGTATGATTGTTTACAGGCTGTTGGAACATGTATGGCTGAGCATACATGCACATATTTGTATGTGTAAGTGCCTGTACTCTAGCACGTGTAAGAATGTGACGGTGTGTGTGTGTGTGGGTCTGTGTGTACTTGAGGCCCGTGTGTCCTTCACTTCCTTTTGTGGCTGTTATTATGGACAATGGACATTTGAAATTCTGAGGCAGCTTCTAGATTGAGCGGGGGGGATTATTCATCTGCCTCAGATATTGTGCTCTTCGGCAGTGCTTGGCTTTATAGCCGATTTAATGAGAGTAGAAAGCTTTGTTGTTGTGAATTTCTCTATTCATCGAAGAAGAAGAGGAAAGGTACTCTGTAGAGGTGGAAGGAAAAAATAAGGTAGCTACTCTCAGCTGCTTTTCCCAGTGAAAAGGAATGACAACTAATACCTGAGGGCACTTCTTTATCTCCAGTCTGTCAACACAGATGTGCCATATCACTCACCAGGAGCTTTAGTCCATTGGAAAAACTCTCAGCCAATGGGAATAAGCCCTTCCTTGAAAAACACTGGTGTGCTATCTCTTGTATATGACTGTGTAACCTTTATCATGTGCTGTTTATGGAAGAACGGTTCTTTACTCTGCCTGCTACCAGGACTTTCTTTCATTTCCTGATTTCAAAGCCAGGCTGAGATGTTCTCGGCTTAAAGGAAACAGGATGAGTTGAGGAGGCAGGAAGTGCATTGTGGGACAAAGATCAGATTATGAGGTGGAGAGAGAAGATCAGGTAGAGATTCAAAAGATGTGCTGACCGAAGGTGCTGTTGTTAATGTGTGTCTGGGGACATTGCTTTCTCAGGTGCTTTTGCTGATCCCGTGTTTAAGGAGCACGGTTGTAGTGATGTTGCATTTTGTAAAGGTGTGTTTTCTTTCTCAGGTGTTTTTGGATGAGTGGGGGAATGGAAGGCTGATGCAATGATTAAAAGTTTGACAATTTTATTTTTTTTAAGTATTGGATAGAACTTGATCTACACTAAATGGAGAAAGCTTGGGACAATAGGGCTCAAATACATAATAACCAGTGTTCAGTCTTGGATTGTTATTCATGTTGATTGGCTGGAATGGACATTATGAAGCAACGCCCACTGTACAATTACATGTGAAAGAAGAAATCTTTACAAGTGGTGACTTTTAAAGGTAAGTCAGAGGATTTATGGCACCTCTACTGGGTCAGAAAGACAAAACGCATATTAGCACTTCATATATTAATGAATGGATGGACGGACAAATGTATAAATAAAAATGTATGGAGCATGTTATTGACTTGTTTACGGAATAAGATATTTTAGCAAAAGCTCTGCTTGTGGGCGTAGCAGTTTATTCCATTGCATACCAACACGGGGATCGCCGGTTCGAATACCCGTGTTGCCTCGGACTTGGTTGGGCGTCCCTAAAGACACAGTTGACCGTATCTGCTGGTGGGAAGCCACATGTGGGTATGTGCCCTGGTCGCTGCACTAGCACCTCCTCTGGTCGGTCGGGGCATCTGTTCAGTGGGGAGGGGGAACTGGGGGGATAGCATGATCCTCCCACGTGCTATGTCACCCTGGCAAAACTCCTCACTGTCAAGTGTTGGCTGGCGACTCCACATGGACCAGATGTGGCATGTGGTAGTCTGCAGCATCGGCAGAGGGGGTGGAGCAATGTTCAGGATGGCACGGAAGTGCGGGGTAATGGGCTGGATACAATTGGGGAGAAAAAGGAGGGAAAAATCCAAAAAAAGAAAAAAGCTCTGCTTGTATGTAAACTCAGATCATGTTTTGTTTGTACATTCATAATAAATATGTTGGTTATTGTTAAGTAAAATTTTTAATTACCTTGGCGAAATAAACAGAGACAGTCAATGCATGTTAATCATGGCACGGTGGACCAGTGGTTAGCACTGTCGCCTCACAGCAAGGAGGTCCTGGGTTCGAACCCTTGGGTTTTCCAACCTTGGGGGTCAGCCCAGGTCGTCCTCTGTGTGGAGTTTGCATGTTCTCCCCGTGTCTGCAGTGGGTTTTCTCTGGGTGCTCTGGTTTCCCCCACCATTAAAAAAAAAAGACATGTATGTTTGGGTTAATACTCCTGTCTATGCCACTGACCAAGGCCATGGGAAGAAGAACTTGAGTTGGTCACACAGCCAGGATGGGTTAAATGCAGAGAAAGAATTTCCCCACGAGGGATTAATGAAGTACAAAAAAAATCCTTGAGCACACAATGAATGGACTTTATGTATTTGTTTGATATTGCAACAGTTGGCATGGCTACACACAACGTAGGTAATGGCCCACACACAAACGCTAGAGGTTTTTGTGTGGCTACACAAATGCAACTTTGAAAGGGTAATCAGTGCAATTCACTTCTTTGAATGCCATGAGGGCTGTGGCTCTATTAGCACTTGAAAAATGATCACGTTGCTTTCTGTAAGGCATATTGTGGCCCTAACTGTTAGTACATTTTAGTGCAAGGATTGTGCTCATGTTTCATTACTTTAGTTATACATTGTAGATGACTGGACCATCAGATACCATTACTTATATCACTGACAGTCATTTCTTTGAACCAAAATCATTGTGATTGGCTAACATTTTAAAATACCAACAACCATCACAACCATGAATTGTATTTATTGTTTTGTTTTTTTGGTCAATAATCTGTTAACCAATAAGCATTTTATTTGTCAGAATGTTTAAACAGTAGTTGAGCCTAGGCTGCTATAATGATTGACCCTATCAAACTATGTGAAAAATGGCAATCCCAGTTAAGAGACACATCTTATTTTACCTTGCCTATTACAAGGTATTTGCCTTGATGTTTCCTAAAAAAACACTAAATGTATATACCAGGCTTTATTTTGATTAGACTAATTGTCACTGAGTTGTTACCACCTCTCTTTTTCACCACATTGAAGAGTTTATGAGTTAGTGTTTGGGGCTGTTTAGTTAGTTAGCTTAGTTAGTGTATTTACAAATTGTTATGGCTAAAGTCTCAAGATGAAGTCTTAAGAACAACTGCAATATGATCGAGTGTGTCCTAACAGCCTCTATCTACCACAGTATGGTTTGGCAGCCTTACAGCTCAGGACTGCAGACTGCTGCAAAGGACTGTAAAGACAGCAGCAAAAATCATTGGTGTGAAAGGTCTTGATGCATGCTCAATAACCCAAGAAAGAAAATCAAAGAAGGTTGAATCAGTTCATCTGGATACAACACTTGTTTGTTGTATCCAGACAAACTGATTCAAAATTATTCGATGGCATGGAACGACCACAATTTCATAATATTTTTGCATCACTTGCTGCAAAAGGAAAGCCCAAAACATCATAAAGCACACCAGCCACCCCGCTCATGTTCTTTTCTCTCTCCTTCCATCTAAAAAACGTTACCAGAGCATCGTGATTAGATGGAGGCAGTGGAGGCGGCATGGTGGCCCAATGGTTAGCACTGTTGCCTCATAGCAAGAAGATCCTGGGTTCAAACCCCAAGCCATCCCAGGCCCTTTCTGTGTGGAGTTTCCTTGTTCGCCCCATGTCTGCATGGGTTTCCTCCCACCATCAAAAACACTTGCATGTTAGGGTTGATACTTCTGCCTCTGCCACCAACCAAGGCAATAGGAAAAAGAACGGGAGTTGGTCCCTGGGCACTGCACCATAGTTGCCCACTGCTCCTATACAATAGCATGGGATAAATACAGAAAACAAATGTCATTGTAACTGTACAACTGTACAATGACAAAATAAACAGACAGACAGGAGGCAGCTGGTGAAGCTGGGGGAAATCACATCCACCACTGGTGGCCCCTAGGGATGTGTGCTCTCCTGTCTACTCTTCTTCCTCTACACAAATGTCTGTTAAACTCCTGAAGTATGCAGATGACACAACCATCATTGGCCTTATCCGGGATGGTGACAAGTCTGTATATAAACAGGAGATGAACAGCTGGCCCTCTGGTGCAGCCATAAAAACCTGGAGCTGAACATACTCAAAACTGTGGAGATGACATTGGGCTTCAGGAGGAGCCCTCCAACACTGCCCCCACCCCCACCATACTCAACAGCAAGTTATTTGTGGTGAAAACCTACAGATTTCTGGGTTCCACGCTCTCAAAGGACCTAAGGTGGGCATCCAACATAGACACAATCATCAAAAAGGCCCAGCAGAGGATGTACTTTCTCTGCCAGCTCAGGAAGTTCAACCTGCCTCAGGAACTGCTGATTCAGTTCCACACTGCAGTAATCCAGTCTGTCCTCTGCACCTCCAACACTGTCTGGTTTGGATCAGCCACCAAACAGGACAGGGACAGATTACAATGGACAGTTAGGTCTGCAGAGAAAATCATTGGTGCCAACCTGCCCTCCATTCAGGACTTTTACATCTTCAGAGTCAGGACACAGGCAGGCAACATCACAGCATACCCATCCCACATCCTGGTCACAACCTATTCCAACTCCTCCCTCTGGTAGGCGCTACAGAGCATTGTACAATGAAACAACCAGATATAAAAACAGTTTCTTTCCGTGGGCTGTCATTGAAATGAATGCTTAGCATTGTCAAATAAAGCCAACAATTTTGTATATACTGTACTGTTTATTGTATGTATACTGGTACACTCTGTCATGTCCATCTTCCTTAGACATGTATGTAAGTAACTTGCTAACATTTATTTCAGCATCTCTGATATGTTTTCTGCACCATTAAACGTTATCACCTCTCATTTCACCTGTGTAAGTCAATCCTTGTGTATATATCTGAAGATTGTGGTGTTGTAGTGTTGTTATTCTATGTTAAGTACACTGAGAAAGCCACAAAACCAGAGTCAAATTCCATGTAGTTTAAACCTACATGGCCAATAAACAAGATTCTGATTTTGATTCTTATTCTAAAGTGGCTTTCTTTCTTTCTTCCACCCATATCAGTAATAGTTTCTTTCCACAGTCAGGTTGCTGAAAAGCTAACGTACCCATATACATCTTACATTCTTGTGTTTTTGTGTACTTTTCTATATTGTGTATATAATGTATGAATTCACTGTGTACAGCCTATGTAGGTCTGTAGTTTTGTTAATGTTGTTAGTGTTGTTGTTTTATTTTTTGTTTTGTTTTGTTTTTGTTTTTTGAGGCTGGTGTGTCCTTTGTACTTTGTCCTTGAGTCTTTTGTGTTAAGGTAGAGAGCGCCAGAGCATAATAATGTAATTGTATTCCAATATATGTGACAATGAAGTTGAACTTGAACAAACAGTGTTCCTCGAAATTTGAAATTGTTGAAATCTTAATTAAGTGGATGTGAACTCCTATTTTCCCCCAATTATAGTTATATGTCCTGTTGCGAAATGTTTGTTATGTAGTAACTGACCACAATTATCTACCGTTTAACTAAATCTATGTCTTTCCAATATTTCCATTCATTGTAAATTGTGAAAACATGGAGAAAGATCCAAACAGATCCAAAAGACCCAAACATATCCAAAAAGGCAACAAACACAAGCCCCACCGATAACACCAACTGACAGTCATGTGGCTGTTCTTAGAACAACCAAGGTCTTTCCTGCCTGTGAATTTACTCCATAAAACTCTCTCACTCAATCTTAATCCTTTAAATTTCTTTGTGACAAGTCAGACAAAAACAGCCAATGTATATTTAATGTGTATGGATGGACCATATATATTCCTTGAGGAATTAGAATTACTGTGATAGTCTAATCTTTCAAGAAGCCACCATTTACCATTCCTAATGAAATGTATTTCTTTTAAGTCATTGAACTGCCAGCTAACAAACACATTTCACCTTGGACATGATGTATTCAGGGGTAGAGCTCCCAGTCTTATGTTTGATGAATGGACACTATAATCATTAGATCACTGGTGCAGAGCAGTGTGTTGGCAGGGATAAACAAAGAAATGGAAAAGTCTTTTATTCAGCTTACATACCACATATTTTCACGAGTTACAAATGGTGATTAAATTTTGATCATTTCTATCCTAAACCTAGCATTGTGTGAAGTCACCAGCCAACGTTTTGGTCCAGTGTTAGGCTTTTATATATACATATACATATATACATACACACACACACACACACACACACACACATACATACATACATACATACATACATACATACACACACACACAAACACACACACACACACACACACACACACACACACACACACACACACATACTAGAAAATCGGAAGAAGCCTATTAGTTTTAAAAATTACTCAAAATAGCATAAAATATTTGAGGCGGTAAGTCTGAAATTATGTTTTATATTTTAACAGTCATAATTATGAATCACCATCACCTATCTGGCAAAGAGTGGTACATTGAGAAGTTGTGGTGTACGTCCCACTCCATATGTTATTGAGTTCTGTATAATCTGGATGATGAATCTTAAATCAGCTTTTGTGAGGACATGTGTGTGCCCACCAAAGCTTTCTGTACCTTCAACAACAACACGCCCTGGTTCACAGCAAAACTCAGGCAGCTTCATCAGGCCAAAGAAGAAGCCTACAGCCAAGATAGGATCTGGTATAACCAAGTTGGAAACACATTCACAAAGGAGATCAGAGTGGCAAAAAGGTGTTACTATGAAAAGTCAAAAAACAAGTTTATAATCAGTCTGGAGTGGTTTGAAAGACATTACCAACTACAGGAGACCATCTCCTCACACTGCAGGGAACCATCAATTGGCTGACGATCTAAATGGGCACTAAATGGTGATGAGTGTGAAAGCACGCTTTCACACTCATCACCCTCTCCAGTCACAACACACAACCAACTGCACCCCTTGCCAGCCACTCCCACCTCCCCACCAAACCCCCCACCTGCATTCAGGATCTGTGTTTGAGGGCATGCGCCAGCTCTTCCAGGGACAGAAGACCAGTAAGGCACCGGGCCTGTAAGCGGGCAGGCTAAGCTAACTGCTAGCCCATGCAGACCGGCAGTTTCGTCAGTCATCCTGGCTGGCATTCATTCCCTTGGACAGTGATTTTTTTGTTGATGTTTAGTCTGGATATGTGTTAGTTTACATGCATGTGTTAGTTAGTATGTGTGTTCTTGAAGTTCTTATAGTTTTTGGATATGCATTCTTGTCTTTGTGTTGCACTGCTGTAGGCTTGGGGAAACAATATTTTTTCTGGCAAATAAAGTGTTCCTGATTCCTGAAATGAACTTAACATTGTCAAATAAATCCAACCATGTTGTATATATTGTACATTGTACATATACTGGCACTCTGTCATGTCCATCTACCTCAGGCATGTATGTAAGTAACCTGCTAACATCTATTTCTCTCTGATATCTCTGATATGTTTTCTGCACCATTGCACTTTATTGCCTCTTATTTTGTCTGTATATATTCAACCCTTGTGTATATATCTGAAGATCGAAGATTGTTGTGTTGCTGTGCTGTTGTTGTGTTGTCATTCTATGTTAAGTACAGTGAGAGCCACGAAACTAGAGTCTAATGCGATGTTGGTGCAAAATTACATGGCCAATAAATCTGATTCTAATTCTGATTCTGATGTAGGCTTTGTGGCTTCTCAAGGATAACATTCATTGATGGTGCTGCTATTTTAGCAATTAAGGACATTTATGTTTATTGTGTACTAACTGGTCTCCCATTTTGCCAAATGGGGGGAAGAAGAAGAAGAAGAAGAAGAAGAAGAAGAAGAAGAAGAAGAAGAAGAAGAAGAAGAAGAAGAAGAAGAAGAAGAAGAAGAAGAAGAAGAAAAAACAACAACAACACCAACAAAACAGGGTTCCCACTCGCCCTGGAAAACCTGAAAATTCAGAGACTATATTTCCAGTCGTGGAAAACCTGGAAAATTGACAAAAATCTTGAATTAAGGGACTGGATAGGACATATGGCAGGTGATGAACACCATGCATACTGCAAGATATGAAAAAAAATGTGATGCAGGCAACATGGAAGGAATTAGCAAGGAGGAAGTGAGGGCAGATATGAAGAGGATGAAGAGCGGAAAGGCAGTTGGTCCAGATGCCATACCTATGGAGGTATAGAGATGTTTAGGAGAGATGGCAGAGGGGTTTGTAACTAGATTGTTTAACACAATCTTGGAAAGTGAGAGGATGCCTGAGGAGTGGAGAAGAAGCATATTGGTACCAATTTTCAAGAACAAGGGCAATATCCAGAACTGGAGTAACTACAGAGGTATAAAGTTGATCAGCCACAGCATGAAGATATGGGAAAGAGTAGCAGAAGCTAGGTTAAGAGGAGAGGTGATGATTAGCGAACAGCAGTATGGTTTCATGGCATGAAAGAGCACCACAGATGTGAAGTTTGCTTTGAGACTGTTGATTGAGAAGTATAGAGAAGGCCAGAAGGAATTACATTGTGTCTTTGTGGATTTAGAGAAAGCATACGACAGGGTGCTGAGAGAGGAGGTGTGGTATTGTATGAGGAAGTCGGGAGTTGCAGAGAAGTATGTAGGAGTGGTGCAGGATATGTATGAGGGAAGTGTGACAATGGTGAGGTGTGCGGTTGGAGTGACAGATGGGTTCAAGGTGGAGGTGGGATTACATCAAGGACCAGCTCTGAGCCCTTTCTTGTTTGCAATGGTGATGGACAGGTTGACGGACAAGATCAGGCAGGAGTCTCCATGGACAATGATGTTCGCAGATGACATTGTGATCTGTAGCGAGAGTAGGGTACAGGTTGAGGAGAGCCTGGAGAGGTGGAGGTATGCACTGGAGAGAAGAGGAATGGAAGTCAGTAGGAGCAAGACTGAATACCTATGCGTGAATGAGAGGGAGGACAGTGGAATGGTCAGGATGCAAGGAGTGGAGGTGATGAAGGCATATGAGTTTAAATACTTGGTGTCAACTGTCCAAAGTAACGAGGAGTGCAGGAGAGAGGTGAAAAAGAGAGTGCAAGCAGGGTGGAGTGGGTGGAGAATAGTGTCAGGATTGATTTGTGACAGAAGGGTACCAGCAAGAGTTAAAGGGAAGATTTACAAGATGGTTGTGAGACCATCCATGTTATATGGGTTGGAGACAGTGGGACCAACAAAAGACAGGAGGTGGAGCTGGAGGTGGCAGTGTTGACGATGCTAAGATTTTCACTGGGAGTGATGAAGAAGGACAGGATTAGGAATGATTGTATTAGAGGGACCGCTCAAGTTGGACGGTTTAGAGACAAAGCAAGAGAGGCAAGATTGAGATGGCTTGGACATGTGTGGAGGAGAGATGCTGGATGCTGGGTATATTGGGAGAAGAATACTGAATATGGAACTGGCAGGGAAGAGGAAAAGAGGAAGACCAAAGAGGAGGTTTATGGATGTGGTGAGGGAAGACATGCAGATAACTGGTGTGAGAGAGGAAGACGCAGAAGACAGGAAGAAATGGAAATGGATGATCCGCTGTGGCGACCCCTAACAAGAGCAGCCAAAAGTAGTAGTAGTAGATGTAGGCAACATGGGCATATCTGCCGTTAAAAACCATGCCAAAAGACAGGGACATGTCAAGAAGGTCATGTCAGCCAGTGGGCCATGAATTACTGACTTCATCAGTCAACCTCCTACCCCAAATTCTGAAGCTGGCAGACAGGCAACAGTGGCAGGGAGTCAATGGAGCAGAGATGCAACAGCGGCAGAGAGTAAAGGGAGCAGCCCAGCAAACATGCCTGTGCGGGCCCACTGTGGGTAGGTGTGGGTTTACTGTGGGGCAATTTCGTGGGCAGGGGCAAACCCGCACTAATCCCACATGGGCCCCATGTGGTTAGCCCATGATGGGCCCACAGTAGTTTTGCCCTTTGAGGCCCCTATGAGGGCTTATTGATGAAGTAAGCCCATGGGCCCTCTGTGGGTTAGCCCATGCGGGGCCCACAGCAACCAACCCCCTGTTGAGAGTACAGTTAACAACTGCTTTAGGGTAAGTGGTACTCAAACTTTTTATTCACCGCCCATGCCCAATGGTGCATATAGTCAGACCTCTGCAAAAATGACAGTAAAATGTAAACAAGTTGTCCAAGGTATAACCGGTCCATCCCATACTTAACTAAAACTGCCCATCCAACAAGACAAGTACCGTCTCAACTTTTTGGTTTGTCGCAGCTGTTTCATATTACAGTTAAGAGAAAGAACACTAGTTTTTTTGTTAATTTTTTGTCCCTTAAATGTTCCCATAGAGCAGCTCATGCTGTTTTTTTAACCAACTTAGTTACAGATTAACTATTACTCATAACTTTACAATTTTAATAATTTTGAACCATCAGAAATTTAGCGAACATACACACACAGCAGCTTATTGTAGTCTCATATAGTCTGCAATACATCTGACATGTTGTGCATGTGTGCAGTAATAAACTTGACACACTCCCATCACTCTAGCAGTACACAAGTAAATATATGTAGCCTATAGCCCTGGTTCAGTTTGGGCTTGGTCACGAGGTGGTGCCAATCCTCATTACTTTAAATACTCCGAGATGTTGGATTTGGGTAGTTTAATTTGAATTTTGCCCCGCCTGAGTCCACAGAACAATCAAAGTGTCAGTTTACCTAAATAAAAAAACACGGTCACATACAGATAATTTTGGCTTTACTTGCCCAGGTTTTGAGACATCTCTGTTCGAGATTTGCCTCTACCCCAACAGGTGAATAGAATTTAATTTGTGATACTCACAGCAATGAACATCTGTTAATCCATCCATAATCCATCTGTACATATTAGTTCCAGTGAAACCTGTACATAGTGAGATCTATGGATTATTCTGAGTAACCAGCACATAGATGTTGCTGAATTTTTCAAATGTAACTTTTTATTCAACCTGCACAAGTAAAATAAAAACTATTTGCATGGCTAGATACCATGAGCTGATAATTCAGTGATTTAACCCTGTATAGGTTGATCCAAGCCCCGATTAATTTAAAAAAAAATTCAAATTGGCATTTCAACTTTAGGTGATAACACACAGACATAACATCTACTTTAAGAAAGTGAGTGGTTGCCCTTGTCGCCAGTTTTTCCAATGTAAGCATTATGGCAGCCGTGCTGCTATGGTAGGAAACAGCAAGGCTCTTGAGTATGTGCAGGGCTGTTTGGTGCTGCTGTAATCTTTCTGGCTTTTTCTAGAAAGAAAGTAAAGGAAACTGAACAATTTATCAAATGTCACAACCTGGTTTCTGTGCCATGACAAATGTAGGAGACACCATATTAATGGTATGACAAAAGTAATTTATTTAACAAAAGCAAATTAATTGAATGCTTAACTGAACATTAACAAGGCATGGGGTGTGGATATCACTGGAATCAGTAGTGTAAGGTGTGCATGAGGGATGAGATAGTGGCTGTGTCCCAATACTAAGTCAGCTGCCTATATCCTTAGAAGTGAGCTCCCTCATGAGGTAGCATCCTAACGGAAAAGGAACCTCAAAAGGTAATGAAATTGCCAGCAGCCATTAATTTAAGGGAAGTGAGAAGCCTGGGGTAATCGCAAAGACGTATGGGATATCCTACCTGGTTCAGGATGCATCGGATGCTGCCTTCAAATTTAACCGAAATAAGGCACCTTAGAAGGACGCATTTTTTGATGACTTTGGTTTGGGACATGCCTATTAAGGACAAGTGTGCAAAATAGTGAAAATAGTGAAAATGCTGCCTTATAAGGCAGTTGACTTCAAATTGGGACACAGCCAGTGTGTGGAGACTGGAATACCAAGCTACATAGGTAGCACATTACAATCAAGTTGCTGTAATGTGACAACTTGTGTTGTAAAAAGTGCTATACAAATAAAATTGAACTGAAAGTACGGCAAGCTGACTGACAGGGCAGGCTGCATTCTTTTCTGATCTGGTCCTGTTTCATCTAATGACACGACCTGTAAGAGTACAGAGAAAGAAAAACAATGTTCCAGCCTGTTACAAAACACATTCAACAACATATATGAACAATGGTATCTCATAGGGCTGCACGATTATAGCCAAATTTATAATCACGATTACTTTGATCAATATTGAAATCCTGATTATTAATCACAATTATTCATTAATTTTAGGGAAAACATATTCTTATTGCACTTAAAATGAACAATTAGTTTGAACAGTACTTTCAGTTCCAGTGTTGTGGCTGTAATGATCTGTGCCCTCTGGCTATGTTAACTTATAACATTAATAAAGCAAGGACGACTTCTCTCGTGCTGGGTGTTTATTCACCGACCGGATTCCGACTGACGTTGTTACGTACATCACGTGACTTTGTTGTGGCGCTACGGAAAGCCGTAAGGGACATTAGCAAATCAAATATTACTAGCAAATATTACATCTCCCTTTTTCTGAAAAGTGCTGCTTTCTCTGCAGAGATACAGACCACGTTGAGCACGTTTATAAGCGAATACAATCTTAATAAGAAAGAATATGAAAGTGGAACTCTTATATAACTGGACTGCAACAAAGTAGTGTAAAACATTTCCTTCACTGTCTAAATGTGACACCGTAATAACATTTCATCTTTTTTTTCATTTCATTACTGGTAACTGCAAACAGCAGGTAGGTACACAAGGTAAGTGAACGCTGTAAATATTTCTTTTCAAAACATAGCAGGTATAGTACAGGTTGGTGTAAAATTCTCTTTTTTTTAACATTCATAAGTCAAGGATTTGTCTTGGTTTGATCGTGCGACCTGACCTCGTGGTGTAACCAGGCTGTGTGTCTGGTTGTCGCTGATTGTTCGTGTCTGGAGGTTCAGCATGCTCTTGCTGATGGGCTTGTGTGTTGTTGTTAGCGCTGGTAACAGTCTGCTGTGAAGTGTGTGTGTGTGTAGTGTGAGTGTTCACTCTGCTTTGTCGCAGGTGTTGACGGTTGCGTTGGTAGATCTGACCTTCTTTGGTTTGGATGTGGTAGCTCCTGTCTGTGTTCGCTGGTCTTTCCACAGTTGCAGGTCTCCAGGATCCATCCTCCTGCCGGAAGCGGATTGGTGTGCCTGCGGGCAGGTGGGGCAGAGGTTTGGCTGTTCGGTTGTAGTATGCCTGCTGGCGCTGTTGACATACCTCTCTCCTTTTGTGAACATCCTCCTGACTGGCGATCTGTGGCTGCAGGTGTTTTGCTGTTGATGGGAGAATGGACCGCAGCCTCCGACTCATCAGTAGCTGTGCCGGTGATTTCAGGTTGTCCACCGGTGTGTTGCGATACTCCAGTAAGCTCATGTAGGGGTCTTTGTTCTCAGCTTTGGCTTTGTCCAGGATGCGTTTGGCCGTCTGGACAGTCTTCTCGGAGAGGCCGTTGCTCTGTGGGTAGTGGGGGCTTGTGGTGGTGTGTGAGAAACCCCATGTCTGTGAGAAGTTGCGGAACTCACCAGAGCTGTAGCACGGACCGTTGTCGCTGATGATAGTCTCGGGGATTCCGTGTCGAGCCATTGCTGCTTTCAGCTTCATGATGACGGCAGATGAGGTGCAGCTGTAAAGTCTTTCTAGCTCGAAGAATCTGGAGTAGTAGTCCACAGTGACTATGAAGTCCTGTGAGTTCCATGTGAATAGGTCTGTGCCTATCACTTGCCACGGCCGCTCGGGTATGGCGTGTGACATCATTGGTTCCTTTGCATTTGCGCTGCGCCGTTCTTGGCATATGCTGCAGTCTGCTACCGCATCCTCGATCTGTTTCCCCATGCCAGGCCAGAACAGTAAGTCTCTTGCTCGGCATTTGCTTTTTTCCACGCCAAGGTGGCTGGCATGGATGCGCTGTATCATGTCCTTGCGAAGCTTTTGGGGGACAATGATTCTCTCACCTTTGAACAGGATACCGTCCATTTCTGAGATTTCTGCTCTGTGGTTCCAGTATTCCTGGATGCTGGGCGGGCACTTTTTCTTTGTGTCTGGCCAGCCAGTGAGTGTGGCTCGTCTGAGTGCGGTGAGCTGTGGATCTTGCGCTGTTTCCTGCTTGATTTCTGTGAGTCTTGTGTCGCTCACAGGGATGTTGCTGAGGACTGTGTGCACTTGGGCCTCCATCCCTTCCTGTAGGTCACTGTCGTGGTGTTCTATTGACTTGCGTGACAGTGTGTCGGCCACCGGTATGTCCTTACCGGGGCGGTGGATGATTTGGATGTCGTATTTTTGGAGCGCCAGGATCATCCGTTGCAGCCGGGGTGGTGCTGCTGCCAGTGGCTTTTTTAGTATTGCCTCCAGAGGCTTGTGGTCTGACTCCACAATCACTTTTCGTCCATACATGTACTCGTGGAACCTCTTGCAGCCGAAGACCACAGCGTAGAGCTCCTTCTCTATCTGTGCGTAGTTTTCTTCAGTGCTGTTGAGTGACTTGGACGCATAGGCAATTGGTTTGCCATCTTGGAGCATGACAGCCCCAAGGCCACTTTTGGATGCATCCACTTGGAGTCGCAGCTCTTTCTGCGGGTCGAAATATGAGAGTACTGGACCTGGGTGCTGTGTAATGAGATTCTTCATCTCTTGGAACGCCTTGTCGTGGACTGCATCCCACACAAACTCACTGTCCTGTTTCAGAAGCTGTCTGAGGGGTGAGTTTATCTGTGAGAGGTGTGGAGCAAATCTGGCGAGGTAGTTGATCATGCCGAGGACTGTCTCCAGCTCTGCTTTGTTCTGTGGGGGTTGCATGTCCTTGACCGCCTTCACCTTGTGTGGGTCTGGTTTGATGCCTTCGTGTGAGAGCGTGTGGCCGAAGTAGCTTACCTCGGACACGCATATGTGACACTTGTCGGGGTTGAGCCTCACCCCTCGCTCCCTTGTGCGCTTCAGCATCGCTCTGAGACGCTGGTCATGTTCCTCTTTAGTCTTGCCGAACACTAGTATATCGTCCACTATGGCCGTCACACCGTCCAATCCTTCATATGTTTCATCCACGCGTCTCTGGAACTCGTCTTGAGCGGACACGATTCCGAATGGCAGTCTGAGGAAACGATACCTGCCAAACACTGTGTTAAATGTCGTCAACATTGAGGATTCAGTGCTCAGTTTGATGGCCCAATAGCCTGACCGCGCGTCTAACACGCTAAAGTACTCAGCTCCAGCAAGCTTTGTGGTGGCGTCCTCCAGCGTGGGGAGGGGGTAGTGAGGTCGTTGTATCACTTTGTTAAGAGCTCTGGGGTCTAAACACACTCTAAGTTTGCCTGTCTTTGGCTTCTCAACAATGACGAGTGCGTTCACCCATTCTGTGGGTTCTGTTACCTTACAGATTATGCCGCCTTTCTCCATGCTGTCAAGCTCGTCCCTCAGTTTGCTGCGTAGGGCGATGGGGATTCTGCGTGGCGGGCAGACGACCGGCGTTGCATCTGGTGTGACGCGGAAGGTGCACTCGCCTGGGAACTCTCCTATTCCTTGGAAAACATCTGCATACTCATCCATTATGCTCTGTGATGTGACATTGTTTTCCTCGCTCACAGCCATCACTATTTTTACCAAGTTTAGGTCACGGCATGTTTTCATTGCCATGACTGGTGGGGCGTTTGTGTCAATGACGTAAAAGTCCAGCATAATTGCATTGTCTCTGTACTTACATTTGAGTTTGCATGTGCCTTTCACGCTCAGCGCGCCTCCTCCATATTCAG
The DNA here is from genome assembly GCF_029633865.1 of Lampris incognitus. Taxonomy (NCBI): domain Eukaryota; kingdom Metazoa; phylum Chordata; class Actinopteri; order Lampriformes; family Lampridae; genus Lampris; species Lampris incognitus. The sequence goes on from NC_079222.1 coordinate 20,122,339, forward strand.
TGAGTCTGTGTATTGCTGGTTTCAGTGTCACATTTTTGAACAGCGCCTGGAACAGGTTGGTGGGAATAGTATTGGCCTGTGCCCCAGTGTCTAGTTTAAACTTTACCTTCTGTGGAGGTGTGCCAATTCCAACCTCTACGTAAGCCTGCTCGTTGCTTTTTCCGTTGTTCTCTATTGAGATGCAGTCTATGTACAGCTCTGTCTGTTCTCCCACAGCGGTGCTCTCCACTGTAATGTTGTCGAAGTACAGTTCTTCCTGTTCTCTGTCAGTGGTGCACTCTTCTGGGTTCTCTCCGACGGCATGTACTGTGCCGCGGTAGTACTTTGTCTGTCCCTGGGAGCTAGACTTGCATACTTTAGCAAAATGATTGAGCTTCTTGCATTTAATGCATTGTTTACCCTTAGCTGGGCAAGTGGCTTTAGCGCCGTGTAGCCCTCCACAATAGCTACACGCCCTGGCGGCGGTGCTAACGTCCCTTTGTCTGAAGTTAGCGTTAGCTGCTTTGGGTGCGTTCGGTTTGTAAGTCTTTCTGCCTATTGCGTGCACCGTTTCATGTGTGCTGCCCTGGCCCATAAACGTTAGCTGTTGCTTTGCTAGCTCGTGTGAGCGGGCTACATCTATGGCTTTTTCTAGCGTTAGCTCAGCTCCCTGGCTAAGTAGCTTTTCTCTCACTCTGGGTGAGTTGGTGGCAAACACGATGCGGTCCCTGACCATCTCGTCGGCATTTGGGTAGCCACAGTCTTTGACTAGGAGCTTTAGCTCAGTTACAAATCGTTCGAAGGATTCACTCTCTCCCTGCATCTTTTCATGAAATTTATATCTGGCATAAATCGGGTTTGCTTTGGGGGTGATGTACTCAGTGTACTTATCGTAGTACGTTTCTAGCTTCTTGGCTTGTTCTCCGCTGAGTGTCCAAGTGTTGTGCACATCGCGCCCTTTTTCCCCTATCCAGAGCAGGAGGTAGCTGCATTTCTCCTCTTCATTCTTCCCGCGCAGGGGGCCCGTGAACATTAGCTCCGTTGTTTGTCGAAATCGTCTCCATGCTTCAGGTAAGTTCGCCGATTCCCAGTCCATCCGTGGAGCTGGAACGCCGTACGAATCCATATTGGGTATTTAAACTCCGCTACTCTGACACCATGTAATGGTCTGTGCCCTCTGGCTATGTTAACTTATAACATTAATAAAGCAAGGACGACTTCTCTCGTGCTGGGTGTTTATTCACCGACCGGATTCCGACTGACGTTGTTACGTACATCACGTGACTTTGTTGTGGCGCTACGGAAAGCCGTAAGGGACATTAGCAAATCAAATATTACTAGCAAATATTACAGTGGCCTTCATGCATTCATCGTACTGTGGTTTAGCCTTTAGGGGCCGATCACACATAGCCGCAGCGCATCTGCTGGGATGCCTGTGGAACGCAGGTGAAGCTGGTCTGCGTGCGCACGCAAGCGACCGAGGCGGGAGAAAATGGACTCAAGCAACCGCAAAGCTCTCGCCATTGCTTTGCTTTTAGATGTAGGGATAAAGCCATAAAAAAACGGAGGTTTTTGGGTTCATGACATTTTAAAGAAAAGGAAACAGTATGGTGAATTTCACCATCTCTTCACCGAGCTGCGTCTGAATAATGAGCGCTTCCAGACCTACTTTCGGCTGAGCCGGAGTCAGTTCGAGGATCCCCCACGAACAGGAAGTATGTAGTAGTGAAGCCCACTTCCTGCTTGATTTGATTGGCCACTTAGGCCAAAAGTGACATTGACGAGCGCGTCATTTAAAATCGTGGTCGTGATTAAAATTCGATTAATTGTGCAGCCCTAGTATCTCAGTTATGGTTGCATTTTTAAGCATCCCCTTTTTGTATTCAGTTTCATTAATTTAATGCAGCGAATTAACTTTATTCTTCGACCTCTGTCGAACCTCATTTTTTACCGTGGCGCTGCTGGTCAGTGTGCAACCAACAATAATGAACAACCCTCAACAAGACAAATATGTTCCGCTATCAATATTACAGTTCTTTTAACGTGCTTTTATGTATATTTACTGATGTTCATATGAATTAACGGTATAACAACTTTTATCCAAACATAAATTATTCTGATTTTAACTTAAATTATTAAATGACTATACACTATATGACTGACACTGATGGCAGCTACACTATGTTAATTTTTCTTCTTTCATAGCTGATTATGAGAGAGCCAGAAGGAAAGCCAAGAGGGATGAGACAACTAATTGTCTCAATTCCAAAAGTGACAGCAGGCTGGGAAGGTTCAATCGAGTATTGCAGTGAGTTTCTTTCTTTTCGCATTGATCATTTACGAACACCAGTGGAGGAAGTACTCAGACCTTTTACTTAAGTAAAAGTAATAATACAAAAATGTAAAAACAAGTAACAAGTTGAAGTCCTTGATTCAAAATTATATTATTGGATTATTATTAATATTTCATAAATGTGTCAGCAGCCTTTTAGTGTTGTTGTGTTGAGGTGGAGATGGTTGTAAGTAGTTGTCTGCGTAGTATGAGTGAAATGTCTCCCCCCTGCATATTCACAGAAGCACTTACAGCCTTGAATGGCCAGCAGTCATGATGTCTGCGTCAGGGCCCTGCGCCTTATATGACTGAAGTGAAGGTGAACAGAATATAGATAAACAGAATACAGAGGCTAGAAAAAAAGGGCACATGGCAACTTCCACAATCTGACAAGGAAAGGGCTGTTGAGAGAAGTGGGAACAGGTGTGTAGATGGGTGCGTCAGTTGGGTGATGGGGAAAGCAAGGAAAGTCCGAGGGGTTCTGGAGGACGATGCAACTCTGGGGAACTGGAAGAAAGCACATCGCCTGGGAGAACTGAGAGCTAGAGACAGGGACAGAGGCCAAAGGGCTGGGAGAGAGTGTGGCTGTAGAGAGGACTGAGGTGCAGATTGTGACAAATTAAGTGCTTCTCTGAATATGCAAGGTGACATATCCCCATAGTGAGACGTCAAAACGAATCCTTTCTTAAAATAAGTGAAAAAATAATGCGAAAGAGTAGTGAGTATCTAGTAGTTATAGCTGTTAAACAAATGTAGCCGTTGTTTAAAAAGTACAGTATATCTCTCTGAAATGTAGTGAAGTAGGTGATTTAAACCTTTGTATGGAACCAACTGTTTTCCAATATGGAGACAATGTAATGTATATTTTGTATGATGTTTTATATGTGATGTACTGTTTGTAAATTTTGTAATTCATTTCCTGTTAATTGTTGTATTGTATTGTTTGTATCGTACTGTATTGTTTATTTAATATTTTCCTGCCCAGGGACCACAGATGCAAATTAACTATACAGCTAACTCTGGCCCAATGGTTGTGTTGTGCATGGTCCCTGTTAAATAAACTAATAAACCAAACTAAACTAAGTAAAGATAGCATAAAATGAAAATAATCAAGTAAAGTACAAGTAAATGTACTAGTTTCATTCTTTCTCTGTCTAACACTTACAACTCTTTTACAATCACTAACATACATAATTAAGATATTTCATTATTGTAAAATTGTAAAAACATTATATTTTTATTTACATTAGATCAAACTCAAGGTACACAGAGTACCAGTCTTCTTCAGAGGAAGACATAGACCTACCACCTCAGATGCGCTGTGTACCAATCCCACCATCCCCACCATCTCCACCAGCTGCACCAGCCCCACCATCCTCACCATCTCAACCAGCTGCACCAGCCCCACCATCCTCACCATCTCAACCAGCTGCACCAGCCCCACCATCCTCACCATCTCAACCAGCTGCACCAGCCCCACCATCCTCACCATCTCAACCAGCTGCACCAGCCCCACCTGTTCTACCAGCCACACCAGCCCCACCTGCTCCACCACTCCACTCCAGAAGGCAGACAATTACTTGTAAGCATTTGTTTTAGGCTTTCATATACCACTTTAACAAATGTGATATTGTTAAGTTAAAATAAACAAATTACACAAATGAAATAAAATTCACAAAATTGTAAATGAATTGTAATTAATTAGCACTCATATGTTTTTATGTTACATTTTTCAAAAAAAATGTATTCTCTCTCTCTCTCTTGGCACCTTAAAGTCTCAGATTTATTTATTTATTTGTAAATTACAATAGTAAATCCTATTGTTGCTTCTTACTACTGTAATAATACAGTGGGATTTTATATATAACATGTTATAACGTATTGCGTCAACAGCAACAGAAAGGCATATAATAAGCCAGCTGGAAAATCTAAAGGAAGAGGTGGCTGTTATCAAGCAGCTCTTGCTGTCCCTTAATAGTCGGACGTCTTCAGCTGCCGTCCTGCCAGAGGGCATACATCTGCCAATGAGCAACCTGCAGGACCTCAACAAGGTGGAAACTATGCTGAAGGAGGAGGCCTGTTACAGTGAAGTTGTACATTTGGTTTCCTAACATACCATATTCTATGATCACAAGTGCATTACATTTTCCATTACCGTTTGTTGCTGTCTTGTCAATACACTAATATATTATTACCTCTATTTAGGCCAAGTATCTGGCAACAGTTGGGGGTCTGAATGCATCCTCCAACACAAGACGGATCCTTGTCCACCTGCTAACCACCCACTGGCCCAACAACTGTGCTGGCGGGGGCTCTGGCCAGAAGTTGGCTTTTGGGGATATGCTGGTGTGCAGAGCAGTCATAGGTACAGTATGTAATGTTCATATGCAATAAGACCTCAGAAGGGGAACAAAATCAAATGTGTGAATTTAATTGTGAAGGCCAAATGAGAGTATTTTGTGATAATTTTTGTTTCTGATTACACTAGGGGAAAAAAAGGCATACAAAGACAGATTAGCCTAGCTAAATTAATCTAATTTAATCTTAATCTAATTTCTAACTTGATTTTAACTTCTGATCCCAGGCTAGATTAAATGCTTCACCTGTGGCTAACTCATACTGTGCACTTACATTTCAATTGTTGTTTTCTTCAGATGCTGTGACAAAAAGCAGCCAGGCCACAGCATCCGAGGTGGAAGCTGCCATCAAAATGTGGCTCAGAAATGCCAGGGATAGAGACAGAGGAAGGAGCAGAAGGAGCAAAAATGAATAGATTTCATGTTTGGGGTTTTTTTTAGATTTAATGTTCTTATTGTGTTCAAATGTGGTTCTATGTTTGTTGTTCTGTTTTATACAAGCATTTAATTTGGTATATAGTTTTGTTTTTCAATTCCAATTGTTTCCAATTTTCAATAAATTCTTTCTTCGTATAATTTATATTTTCTTCATTTTTTTTGTTTGAGCTGGCTGTCAATAAATGTCACTAGCATACCAGGTACACATGGGGCACTATGGGCCCGTGTGGGACCACTGCTCCCAGCTCAAAGTGTGGGCATACTATGGGCATGCTGCGGGCCCACAATGGGTCCCACTGAGGGCCCACTCTGCTTAGTGTGGGCAGCCCACACTCTGGGCTGAGTGTGGGCTGCCCACACTTTGGGCTGAGTGTGGGCTGCCCACTGGGGCCCCACCAGGGGCCTTTAGTGTGGGGCCCACATGTGCCCTGCATTTCATGCCAGTAACATTGCCCACAGTGGGCCCTCTGTTCCTGCCCTCAGTGGCCCCACATGGGCCCCAAAGAGGCATGTTTTCTGGAAGAGAGGAAACAGTGGCAGAAGTCAAGGGAGCAGAGAGGGCCAACCATAATCTTTTCAGAGTCTAACGCCACGCCAGTTTGCACCCAACATTGGAAGTAATTTCTCCAGTGAAGCTGTTTTAGAAGCAGAGATTCACTGGGTGATAAAAAGGACCCTGTCCCATTTTTCTTTTAACTCATGTTCGGGTATGGCTACACTGTTTGTGCAAATGTTTCCTGACAGTGAGATAGCCAAAAAGTTCACATGTGGTTCAACCAAAGCAGCATATATGGTTTGTTTTCGCCTGGCACCATATTTCCCGAGAGATGCTTGTGAAAGACATCAGAAAATCAGACTGCTACATCATCTCTTTTGATGAATCTCTCACTAAAGTCATGCAGACCGAGCAGATGGATGTAGTGGTCTGATACTGGAGTGAGAGAGAAGAGAAGGTGGTTGTCCATTACCTGGACTCCCAGTTTATGGGACACACCCAAGTAGAAAAGCTGGTAGAGAAAATGAAGAATTATCTATCTCCACTGGATCCGAACAAACTCCTACAAATATCCATGGATGGCCCAAGTGTGAACTCCAGGTTTCTGAGATTATTTGAGGAGGACAGGAGCAAGGAGGACCCAAATGTTAGAGGGTTAGTAAACCTAGGAAGCTTTGGTCTACTTAATATGCATGTGAGTTTTCAACAGGGTGGGAAGGAGACTGGATGGATGATAGGTGAATTCCTAAGAGCCCTTTGGCAGCTTCTTCATGATACACCAGCCAGGCGGGATGACTTCATTGAAATCACCATAACGTCAACATTCCCCCTCAAATTCTGTGCTCACAGGTGGGTGGAGGACTTGGCATTGGCAGAGCGGGCCATCCAGATTTGGCCATCTGTTCAAAGATTTGTTGACAGCTACAAGAAACTCCCACAGAGCAAGGTGCCAATATCAGCATTGTATGCCGTAGTCAGAGAGGCTGTTGGTGACCCCCTTTTTGAAGCCAAGTTAGTTTTTTGCCTATGTGGCAAGGCAGCTCAAACCATTTCTTGAAGCTTTTCAAACTGATGACCTTATGGTGCCCTTTTTTTGGCAAAAGAGCTTCAATCCATTCCAAGGAGCTTGCTTTCATGTTTCATGAAGAGGGAGGTTCTTGAGAACATCAAGACACCCTTCTAATTGTTCAAAATTGATGTATTTGACAAAACACTGCATGTGCCACTAAAAGAGGTTAACATGGGCTTTGCCACCCAACAAGCTCTGAACAAAGCCTCACAGAAGCTCCATGTAAATCCGCTGCTGAGCCAGCAGTTCAGGAGAGAATGTGTTGCCTTCCTCTCTGCAACTACAAAGAAACTGCTGGACAAATGCCCACTAAATTATGCTACTGTAAGACACATGAGTTCCCTTGATCCAGTCACCATGATCAATGAAGAGAAGAGTGCCATATCCAAGTTTGAAAAGCTCTTGCAGCTTCTTCTGAATGTCAAATGGCATACTGTACAGGACTGTGACCAAATCCTGTGAGTACAAAATTTTCCTGACTGAGACGGTTCAACACTACAAAGAAGAATCCCAGACGTTTGTCTACAGAAGTGGCTCGTGCCGAGTAGACATATTTCTAGGAAGATTTGCAAATGGTAAAGCAGAGTATGCAAATATGTAGAAGCTGCTGAAAGTCCTATTCACACTGTCACATGGGCAAGCAGCAGTTGAAAGAGGATTCTTGGTTAACAAGGACATGCTGGTTGGAAACCTGAAAGAGAGGACTCTGACATCACTATGCCTGATCAAAGATTATGTGACTGGTGGCTCACTGGAAGGAGTGCTACCAAGACCCCCCATGCAGCATTGCAAAAATGCAGGATGTGATATTTTCAGTACCTGGAGGATGAAAAAAATAAAAAATAATCTGCAATTGACAAGAAAAGAAAAGAACTCAGCTCTGAAATAAAAAAAACTGGCCGCCAAAAAACAGAAAATAATAGCCAGCATTGAAGCAATGCAACAAGAGGCAGATGTAATGGTAGAGAAGGCTGAAAGAAAGCAGGACTTCACATTGCACACCGCAAACGCCCACCGCAAAAGCGTGACCGAAAAAATAAAGAAAGAAGTGACCGTTCTGGATGGAACTTTGTCAGACCTTAGAGAAAGACTTCATAGGCAGAGTTGACCAACCCCAGCATTGTTCCTGAAGCTACACCATTACAGTCATTACAGTCACACCAGATGTCTTTTCAGTAGGTTATGTTGCTTTTTAAATCTTAAGTATTTTTCTTTTTTTTCTCAACCTCATTCTGGCATTCAGGCCATTTTATGTTGGACTTTCATTTTTCAGTTTCACTCTCTATTTAGATCTGGGATTTAGCTGCGCAACTCTGCTGTTAGTCAGTCCATTCCAATGCCTCATGCTGTTGACGCCAAGACTACAAGGATTTCAGATGGACCTGTTTAACTGCTTGTTTTCTCAAGGTTTAGATTGTTTTACAGTGGTCTTTAAATTTAAATTCTAGACCTTTGAAAAGTTCTGCTGTATGAAGCACTTTAATTTCAGTAAAGCTTACCTGTTAAATTTTAACTCTTTGAGTTGTGCTGTTTTTTTGTTGTTGTTGTGTGTCAGTGGTTGTTTGACAAAAGTAAATTTAACTTAAACTGAAATTAAGATTTTATACATCAACATCAATATATCTGTAGGGCTGCATACAACCCATTACAATACCACCTGTTAAACAGTCCTTTGAGAATAACACATGACTTACAGTGTACATTATAGTGTAATTTGTTACTTTATTGCATTTTGAAATTGTTGCGGAGGTAGAACATAGTCCATTTTTGTCCAAGTTTGAAGTTCATATGAGGGGTCTGGGGTATAAGCCAGTGTTTGGGGTGAGTATTTTAACTGTCACAATTCATGTAAGCGTAACACAGAACATATTGGTGTTTGTTTGTTGAGGAGAGCTTGGAAGTAAAAAATCAAAACAAAAACATACCAGTGCAAGTCACATCTGACAACAAGAGGAGGCCAGATGACCTTACTGTACAGTCAGCAGTGATGGGTGTAGCAGTCACCTGTAATGAACTTTAGACACTTCATCATGAACCCTGCATCACTAAAAAAGGAGGAATAAAACCGGGGTTAGATGTGTTGATACTAGCCCTACCGGTAAATTATATGACCGTTTGTGAGCAAGAGCTGACCTGGATTGTCAGGAAAAACTCCTGGAAAAGTGCTGGAAAAGGATTTCTCAAAAAGAGAGGGAACCCTGTTAAAGCATTAAATAAATGAAAAATAACAAGGGTTCGGTTGTATGGACTTGAATAATGAATTGTCTTGTTTGTCTTGCTAAACCTAGGCAGTGGCCTGGTGATGTTGTCAGTGTGTTTAAAATATAAGTAGTGAAGGCTGTAGAGCTCTTGAAGCTGCCAGATCCAGGCGTCTAAGGCCTACTGGTTGTCTTGTTCACATGCACAGATAAACAGAAACACAGACAGGCATATAAATGCACACTTGTGCATGTACACACACACACACACACACATATGCAGGCACTACTCTCAAACATACATGACATCTTGTCAATGATAAATGCCTTCAGCGTGCTTTTAGTGGAACATATTTGGTATGTGCAGTAACCTGTCTTGCAGACAACCATATGTTTTAAGTAGTAATGGTTTTAATTCTTGATGTGTTTGGTTGGGAAGGTGACAACAGAACCCATTTAACAAAATTTTGAGAAAACCTCAAAACCTCACTTTGTTCCTGATGAAAACCTCAACCCACCCCGAACAATTAGGCATACTGTTGGAATATGACCACTGCCATTTGGGGAGTTTGGGTTATATCTATGTTTTCATTTGCCATTTTACTTGAAGGTTGATGTTTCACATGGCTGATTATAGATTGAGCGACCCATGATCCAGAGAACTAGAAAACCAATTCAAAACCCATAGGGGTCCAGATAACAGACTCACCTTTCTTGAAGAGTTGTTTTAGATGTACAAATATTTCATAAGGTAAGAAAAGATATTTTTTATGCTTTCTTTTTTTTCAGTTGCACTGTTCACTATTGATTCTTCCTATTAACATCATGTCTTGCAGTCTAGGTCTGATAACAGTGGTGAGGATGAAGTATTGAGGACCTGTAGTCTCCAGAGCTCTGATGGCTCACATCCACTTCCATCTCCCTCTGATCTGATTGGTCGCTGAGTTAATTGTGGAGGTCACAGATAGATAGGGAATTGGACTTCTTCCCGCGAGACCAGGAAAACTAGATCACTGAGAAGGAAAATACATCACATAAAGTAAACCCGTCACCATCACGAAAAGACTGATAACCATCATTTATTTTGCCATTGCACAGGAGAAGATTATAAACTGTTTCAAAATTGGAGATTTGGTTCAAAATCCATTGGTGGGAATGTGATTGTGGAGACAAAATATTTCAAAGACAAAAACAAATCAATAAACTTTGTTCGAGCTAAATTTAGTATGACTGAAGAAAGAGTTTGAAGTTGTTGTTTTTGCATTCATTTGCTAGCCTGTGCTGTAAACATACCATTGCAAAGTAGTGTGCTATTTTCATTACGCTATAGTCTCAATTTACAAATCAGAATCAGAATACACCATATCTATACTGTATTACTGCAGCATGAAACAAACAGCACAAACAAACACCCGACACGGTAAAATAAGTCACAGTGCCAGTCTAATGGCCACTGACTCAGAGTGTCTGACACTATGAGGGAGGAGTTGTAAAGTTTGATTGCCACAGGCAGGAATGACCTCCTGTAGCACTCTGTAGTGCATTTCGGCAGAATGAGTCTATCACTAAAAGTACTCCTGTGCCCGACCAACACTTCATGGAGTGGGTTTGGAGACATTGTCCATGATGGCACATAACTTCAACAGCATCCTCCTCTCAGAAACTGCTGCATGGAGTCCAGTTCCACCCCCACAAGATCACCAACCATGCAGATCCGTTTATTGAGCCTGTTTGCACCCGCTACCCTCAACCTGCTGTCCAAACACACAACAGCAAACAGGAGAGCACTGGCCACCACAGACTTATACCACATCCTAAGCAATGTCTGGCAGATGTTGAAGGACCTCAGCCTCCTCAAAAACAAGAGACAGCTCTGTCCCTTCTTGTAGAGGGCATCTGTGTTCTTAGCCCAGTCCAGTTTACTGTCTATATACACCCCTAGGTATGTGTAATATTCCACAGTGTCCAACCCGCTGGATGGAAACAGGGGTCACTGGTGTCATGTCCCTCCTCAGATCAACAACCAGCTCCTTTGTCTTAGTCACGTTGAGCTGCAGATGGTTCCGCTCACACCATGTGACAGTTCCCCACCACAGCCCTGTACTGTACTCAGCCCCCTCGCCTTTGCTGATGCATCCGACTATAGCAGAGTCATCAGAGAACCTCTGAAGATGGCAGGACTTTGTGTGGTAGTTGAAGTCGCTGGTGTAGAGGGGTAAAAAGGAAGGGAGACAGGACCGTCCCCTGCGGAGCCCCAGTGTTGCTGATTACTCTGTCTGACACACAGTGTTACAAGTGCACATACTGTGGTCTATGGGGAATGGAGTGGGAAAAAAAACACGTTTGTTAGCATTGTATATTTGCCTTTATTCACTTGCACTTGTCAGTGATGTATCATGATTGAACAATTTAGTTTGTAAATGATATATTTTAGAGAACAAAATGGAGAGGAGGATTATGGTTTATGGATTATGGTAAAGAGGAGGTTTATGGATGTGGTAAAAGAGGACATGTGGGTGGTTGGTGTGACAGAGGAAGATGCAGAGGACAGGAAGAGATGGAAACGGATGATCTGCTGTGGCAACCCCTAACGGAAGCAGCCGAAAATAGTAGTAGTAGTAGTAGTAGTAGTAGTAGTAGTAATCGATATTTTATAGAACAAAATAAATAATCTCTCTAAAAAAGGTAGGTCAACTTTCTAATTGTGACAAATTTCACCATAATGGACAGAAAATTCACCTGGATGTGTCATGTTCACAACTTCCAGGGTAATGTTACACAGTAAAAACCTGAGTGTTAATTTAACTCTGAGAGTGTACAAATGGATCCTTTGGGGTCCACTTTTACACTCTCAGAGTTAAATTAACACTCAGGAAGTTAAATTAACACTCGGGATTTTACTGTGTAGAAATAATAAAATGCCACCTCGACAAACAAATATGAATACTAATTGGGGTTTTTTTCTTAACAGGTAATTAGGTGTAGGATTAAGGTGATTACAAAAGATAAAGTTAAGTTTATACAGAAAATATTACATTTATGCTAGAATCTTGGAGTCTTTTTTTGTAAGGTTGAAGTTTGGTACATCATGAATCCCTGGAGTTTGCTGACAACATGACGCTGACAAGCAATGGGGGAAAAGTCATCTTACAGAAAGGAATCCAAGTGTGGGCACAACAGTTCTCAAGTTTAACGGTTAAAAAGAGAGGAGAGGAATGTAGGATTCAGGAGAAAAACCCTTTGCTGCTCTCCCTCAACATCAATGGCTCAGCAGTCCAAACTGTGGAGTCATTCAACTTCCTGTGAACCACAGTCTCTCAGGATCTCAAGTGGAAAGAAAAAATAGACTCTGTAATCAAAAGGACCCAGCAGAGGATGTGCTTCCTGCAGTAGCTGGAAAAAAAAAAGAAAGAAAATCAACATGTCAGAACTGATGATGGGTCAATCTTACATGGTCATCATAGACTCCCTAGTCACCATTTCTATAACATTTTGGTTTTTGGTCATTCGCATGGGACAAAGAACGACTACAGTGAATCATCCTGTCAAATGAAAAGGTCATTGGCTGCAAACTTTTCATGCTCCGGGACCTCTTTGAGTTCAGGTCCAGGCATCGACATGAGATCATTGCCAGCCTGCCTTACCCTGTACTGTCAACTACTGTATAGTTTACCAAGTTGTGGACTGTAGAGCAAGTATTTGGAAATACAAATTGAATTTACACCATTTAGTCAAGGCATATTACCCTAAATCTGTGTATGTTCATATTAGTGGTACTCAAATATGAATACTATACAGCTAGAAGGGCTCTACTATCCTTCAGATGCACCTCCTGAACATGACTTCTAACTCACTCATGCACAAACTCACATTTACTGTTCTGTTTTCAGGAAATACCCATCACACCCACACCCATCTCAAGTGTGGTGACTTAGCTATAAAAATGTCTGTTGTTGTAAGATGTTGAAGATTTTGTTTTTGTTTTTAACTAACGTTATAATCCTCATTGGAAAGAAAAATGATTCAACTGGAATTAAAGTAAAAGCAAAAACATGTCATGGAGATAGACGTACCAAGTTGGATACTGATGCTAATTATGTGCTAAACAATTTTGGGTGTAATCAAGAGGCACTTAATTTAGTTATGTAACACTCAATAAAGAAGGTATTAGCTGTAATGTGTCAGTTGTTGCTATCTAAACACATTTATGGAGGAACTCTGAGTAGTCTAAGCCATAACCAGGCAAGGCTTTATGACACGATATCTACTTTTTCATATTACAAGACTTAAATCTAACCATATCTGTCAAGCAGATTCATTTGAAAGCATGATAATTAGAAAAATCATTATGTTATGGAATTAAATTATTTAAATTCTTAAGGATAAAGTATAGATTTTGTTTATTTTTGGAGACAAATATGTCAATTACTACCTGTATAAAGTTTAAAACTATTCTTAATAAATTGCAACTGTTGAGTCTTTAAATTCCTATTTTAAGTTTTTGAGGTTTTTTTCATTGACCAATATGGTTTATTTTAATAAGCGTGTTTCACGTAACACTATCCTCATCATTAACAAGATTTTTCGTCATTTATGACAGAACACTTCCCCGCCATTGATGAGCTATTCCGGCAATCCGTGTTTCCACTGTTGTATGGTAGGGGGCGCCGTTACAAATCTTGTAAAATAGAGCAGCATTTCTGGATCCAAAAACAAGTGAATATGATAGAGTTTGTATGCACAAGTCACATTAACACCAAAGATGTGCACCGCACACCAGCACCTAGAAAAATGCTGGCACCCACGAGGTATTCGGCTGCACAAGCCTTGGAGCTGCTGATGAACTCAGACACTAATATTCAATTGTTGATCAACATTCTTAATCAGATCTGGATAAAATAGCAACCGAGCCTGGTGGGTTGAATCAGGATTACCATAATGGTGACGACAGTGACACACACAGACACGACAATCACAGAGGTGAAGGAGACGACAAAGATAAGAGTGTCTGCTAAATGTATAAATTGTGAGATAAGATGAAAATAGAAATAATTTATCATTTTGTGCACATAATATTTACCAAGCTGATATGTATGTGATATTTTTACTGTAACATTATTTAAGACACAGAGACAAGGGAGTCAAGGTCCAGGTCTCATTCTCCATTCCCACCTGCCAGAGGTGGTAGAGGTACGACAAGATAAGAGAAGGCCCAAAAAATTGTTTCTCTCTTTTTGCATATCACATTCACAACACTGCTGAATAAAAAAAATATACATATATTTTTATAGTAATTCTAATTATTCATATAATTATTTGCAGGTCAAACACAGCAACGAGGCAGAGGTCAGACACATGGATCTCATGGACATAATAGAGGTCAAGTATGTGGGTGCGGTGTGGCTGGTAACCAAGCAAGGGCCCCTGTAAACCATCCAGTTGCAGTTCCTGTACCTAATAATCCTATTTGGCATAAAATGAACTGGCAGCCAAAAAAATCTTCCTTTCACTGAGAATCCTGGACCTGTCAGTGGTGCTGCTGCTCTGGATTCAGAACAACCAGTTGACTTTATTGAGTTGTTCTTTTCTGATGAACTAATACAGAACATTGTTGATCAGACCAACTTTTTAAGTTTTAACTTTCCTTTATTAATCCCCTTGGGGGAATTAATTTACTGTAAATTAACCCATCCTAGCTGTGATCTGTGTAGGTAGGAGCAGTGGGCTGCCACCTTCATGCTGTGGCCGGGGACCAACTTCAATTCTTTTCCCATTGCCTTGGTCAGGGGCACAGACAGGAGCATAAACCCTAACATGCATGTGTCTTTTGATGGTGCAGGAAACCGGAGCACCCGGAGAAATCCCACCGCAGACATGGGGAGAACATGACAACTCTACACAGAGGATGACCTGGGATGACGCCCAAGGTTGGATGACCCCCAAAGTTGGACAATCCCGTTGTTCAAACCCAGGACCTTCTTGCTGTGAGGCGACGGCGCTAACCACTGGGCCACCATGCTGCTCGTGTATGCATATCAGTGTATTCAAGCTGAGAATGGTGCTTCACCACATGCTAAAATTCATGCTTGAAACCCTGTCACAGGTTTCAGGAATGAAAGCCTTTGCTGGGGCTCTTTCTTCTCACTGGTATCATTCATAACCCTGAATTTGAAATGTGCTGGTCTACAGATGAAATGTTAGCTACCCCCTCCTTCAACAAGGTCATGTCTTGCAACAGGTTTGAAATCATAAGGAGATTTCTTCACTTCAATGATAATGAAGCAAGGCCAGCCAGTGATATTGACAGGCTGCACAAAGCCCACCCTGTCTTAGATTACCTTGTGTCGAAAGTCCATGAAATGTATCAGCCTAACAAAACATTTGCATTGATGAAGGTATGCTTCTGTGGCATGGGTGCCTAGCGTTCAGGGTGTACAAGCTCCCAAAAAAACAAAAAACAAACACGAAATGTGGTTTAAAATCCTACATCCTTTGTGATTCTGATACAGGGTACTCTCATAACATGAGAAGAGGGGAAGACGCTGCCTTGTTCAAGAAGAAAGACACAGTTGTCTTTCTTCTTGATCACGTAGCAGTGATGACTGCAGATTGTTCATGGTTAAATTTTACAATTCTGTAGAACTGTTTGAGTGCCTATTTGATCTGAAAACCCATGTCTGTGGTGCACTTGGGAAAAACAGAGGTGAACCACCAGTCATTCAAGATGTTGGAAATGCTGACCTTAGGATTGGGGAAACAATCATGCGTCACAGTGACAATGTGATGGTCTTGGTGTGGTGGGACAAACGAATGGGGAAAATGGTTACAACATTCCACCGAAACAACATGGAAAACATTGAGGTATGGCAGAGAGTCCATCAAGCTAAAGCTGCAAAGCAAAAGCCAGCATGAATTGAACAAAGTTGACAAATTGGACCAAAACATTGTGTACTATCCATTTGTCAGGAAGTCACACAAATGAACAACTACATTTCCAACATATCTTTTTGGGATCAGTTTGTTCAATGCTTTTGTTATTTACAAAGTTAAAAACCCACAGGGCAAATGTAGCAAAATCATGGACCAGCCAAGGGCCTTTGAAACATGCTGATGGTGAGGAAGGAAGAGATGACCCTGCACCACAAAAAACTCCTAGAGCACCATACAACACTGACCCTAGGAAAAGGCTGGATGACAGTTTTGGTGCCCAATTCCCACAAAAACAGCACCCAGCCAAAAGATGCAGGGTTTGTGCATGAAAGGGGCTGCGGAAGGAGACATCATACTGCTGCTTGTTTTTAATTGTGTTCTGTAGGTGTCCTTGAGTGCTCTGAAAGGCACCCACAAACAAAAGTTAGTATTATTATTATTATTATTATTACTACTGCTGAAGAAATGGAAACGGATGATCTGCTGTGGCGACCCCTAACGGGAGCAGCCGAAAGTAGTAGTAGCAGTAGATTATTAATACTACTACTGTAAAAGTTGTGATGTCCCTTTACATTTTGGGGATTGTTACACAGCGTGCCACTCAAAGGCACATTATAACACCTATTTTTTATTTGTTTACTTATTTGCAGTTGTTGTGCAACAGAAACTGGCAATTGAAGTTACCATATGGAAGTGAGGGAAAAAAACACAAATGTAAATATCAAGTCAGCATTCTTGAAAATGACTGACAAAAATGCCTTTTTCTCAGGATTTTGGTCAAAATATGGATTTTTTTTGTTTGCTGAAAATGACCCATATTCAAATGTTTGTTAAAAAAATGAATTGACATCTGAATGTATACTTCCTGCCAACTCCCAACAATCAGAACAATAGGTTATCATGTAAAGTTTGTAAGATAGCCATTGCTTAGGGAGATGTCTCATTATTGTAAAGCTTGTGGTGCCCCCTAAAATTTTGAGGAATGTCACACTACTACTCAAACAGAATATTATTATTATTATTATTATTATTATTATTATCCATCCATTATCCGAACCGCTTATCCTGCTCTCAGGGTAGCAGGGATGCTGGAGCCTATCCCAGCAGTCATTAGGCTGCAGGCGGGGAGACACCCTGGACAGGCTGCCAGGCCATCATCCAGGGCCGGCATACACACACACACACACACACACACACACATACCTAGCCTGGGCAGTTTAATATGTCCGTTTCACCTGGCCTACAAGTCTTTGGACTGTGGGAGGAAACCGGAGCACCCGCAGGAAACCCACACAGACATGGGGAGAACATGCAAACTCCACACAGAGGACGACCCGGGACGACCTTCAAGGTTATCTTATTTATTTCTATACATATGGAGTTACCACATGGAAGTGAGAAAAAACAAAAATGTAAATATGAAATCAATTTTCTGCTTCAAATTGACTGTCTTTGACAAAACGCAATTTTCTCAGCTTTTTGTCCAATTTTTTATCATTATTTATTTATTTATTTTGATAACAATGACAAAAATTCAAGCGTTGATAAAAAAAATGAATTAATAAAGCTAGGGTAAAACGGATTTTTGTGCATAAAAACAGAAGCGCTGTTCTTCCTTTTGACATATTCACTGTTTACATATTCTTCTTCTTTTGGCTTGTTCCCTGTTTTTCAGGGGTCGCCACAGTGGATTTTATAGTTTCCACCCTGTGACGGCGCAGCACCAATGGTGGTCGTTATGAACGCGGGCCTCCACCGATCCGGTATGGTCTTGTCAATCCGCATAATGATTTGGCAAAATGTTTATGTCAGATGCCCTTCCTGACACAACCACTTTCCCTATGGAAGGGAGCACAGGTGAAGTGCTGGATGCCATCCCAGTATCCATGGCCTTGTGCCCATGCATGTCGCCATCACTGTTTACATATTCATAGAGCAAAATATTCTGGGCGTCTATGACTTCTGTAAGCTTTTTTTTCCAGATTTTATTATGTCATATTATTAAATCACAGTAAATTCAATTAGACAAATTCCACAGATCAACCGAAAAAAAAATGCTGGAATATTAAAGTGTAAATACATTTCTACAATTTGAGTGAAATCAATTATAGATATTAAACAGAAAATAATTGAATCTGTGAGCGATCTGCTCTCTCGAGAATATCTAATTGAAACACCTTTGGCAGCGTTTACAGCCTTGAGTCTATTTGGATAAGGTTTTGCTCCCCCTTTCTTGCAGAATTGTTCAAGCTCTGTCAAGCTATCCTGTCACAATTTCTCATTTGGATTGTAGTCTGGGCTCTGATGTAGCCCATCCAAAACACTGACTGTTTGGTTTTCAAAGCATTTCTTCACGACTTTGATTTTGATTGGGGTTATTGCCCCTCCAGCAGTTGAATCTTCTTTTTCTAGACTGCATTTCTTTTATACACTGCAGCAGGTTTATCAACAGGATTTCCCTGTACTAAACTGCATTCATTTCATCCTCTATCTTCACAAGCCTTCCAGGCCTAGTTGCAAGGAAGCATCCTTGTAGCATGATGCTGCCTCCCACCAGCATAATTTTCCATTAGTTTAGTGTTTTTTTCCCCTCCAGTTAGCATTATAGAGTATTTGTCTTTGTCAGTGGCAAAAAAACTAATGACACCAAATTTGAAAAATCCAATGATAATGAAAAGTGATAGTCATAGACAAGGACATTGCTAGACATAGAGCTCTACTGGGGCACAGCCCCATCCCCCAATTACTCAAGTCACACATTTATTTATTTTTTTGAACAACTGCTGCATGTATGAAATGTGCTATACAATGTGCTATATTAACTTACCTTGCCCATCTCTAATCTCTCATCATCAGCCGCTTCTGTGGGGTCAGATCGTGGTGGCAGAAAGCTAAATAGGGCACTCCAGACGTCCCTCCCCCCAGGCAATGCCCTCCAGCTCCTCCTGGGGGATCCCAAGATGTTTCCAGGCCAGAATGGACATGTAGTCCCTCCAGCGAGTTCTGGGTCTACCCTGGGATCTTCTCCCAGTTGGTCCTGCTGGACCAGTCTGCAATGCCAGAAGTCGGCACCTCCGTGTCCCTGCCTTTGCCTGCCGCCTGGCCTGCATTGCACCTCGGGTGGTGGGTCCACTCTAAGCAACTTCCCTTGTTTAGCCCATTGTTACTGCCACTGACATACTGCTGCTGCTGAAACTGAAACAACTACTACTGGTAGAGGTAAAAATATGGCGACATTATTCTTTATGAAAATATTTATTTCAACATACATTATGAACATTCTCACTGTGTTTTTCAGATATAAAAGTCATACCTTGCATATACAAATAATAACAGCAAAACCTGACTCAAGTCATTATTGCACATTTGCATTCCTCTGCATTCCTAAATAATCACTGATAAAAACAATTTCAGAACAGAGTACATTTCAAACATACAATCAAACATACAAGCGGCTGAAATAAGTTTCCTCCATAGGGTGCCTGGGCTCAACTTTAGAGATAGGGTGAGGAGCTCGGACATCCAGAGGGAGCTCGGGGTAGATCCGCTGCTCCTTCTCATCGAAAGCAGCCAGTTGAGGTGGTTCGGGCATCTGCTTAGAATGCCTTGTGGGTGCCTTCCTTTGGAGGTTTTCCAGGCACGTCCAACTGGGAGGAGACCCCGGGGTAGATCCAGAACTTGCTGGAGGGACTACATGTCCAATCTGGCATGGGAACGCCTTGGGATTCCCCTGGGAGGAGCTGGAGGGAGTTGCTAGGGAAAGGGACGTCTGGAGTGCCCTACTTAGCTTGTTGCCATCGTCACCCGACCTTGGAGAAGTGGTATATATGTGATGGGTCCTTAGGTTAATGAACTCACCGGACAACACAAAATTCTATTTCGGGGTTTTTATTCTGAATGCTGCCTCACTTCATTAGGAGTACAGTGGTCGATAGGAGAATAGAAGGATTCACTTATGCTGTTTATAAAATCCCATGCCATACAAATATTCACAATGAATTACATTAGTAATGGCTCTTTCGCTGGGTTACAACACTGTTCAACATTAACTGAAATATCAGTTAAGTTCAAAATAACATCCCAATCGCATGAAAATAAAATACAAATTATACCCCAAATGAAATACAGTAGTGGGCTTCTGTAAATAAAAACAAAATACAAAAGAAAACATTCAATGTTAATTAAATTAACATTAAATAGCAGTAGTATTAAGTCATTTATGTGAAATAGTGCATAACGCCACTCACTTGCAGCCACGTTTCAAGATGGCCTCCTCAGCGTGGCTAGCCAAGAACAGCTACAGCAAAACTGGCTACCTAGTCAAACATTCACAGTAGTTGATTCAACAACCTCACAGTATCAATAGGAGAATCCCGAAATAAAATACCGAATCGCTACAAAATAATATGCACAAAATATCGAAGAACTAACCGCGGGTAACGCGCAGTTTTAGAAGTATCAGTAAATGCAAATGATAAAATCCGAATACGCGGTCATGCATACTACGCAATTCAGAACCATCCGTGCAAAATAATCCTCCATCTCACTCTAATAACTCGTAAATATACATTTTGAGATCTTAGGTACTGGATATGAACATTATTTCTATAGGTTGAATGTAAATTTTAAAATATTTACCCCGATGCAGACTGCTATGTATCTCTGTCCACCATGCTTCACCCCGTCCTTGCTCTGACTGAAACTAGGCGTGACCTTATAACCCTGAGTCGAGCTTAATCTCTTAAAGGGGCAGTACAAAATTACGTTTCACAGCAGGAAGAAAGATCCGTTCTTTACCACCCGGCTACATATATATATATATATATATATATATATATATATATATATATATATATATATATATATATATATATATATATATATATATATATATATAAAAATTTAAAAATAAACAAAGTATTCCCCAACAGTTTGAGAGTGCCTCTCATGTCCAAACCAAGTCCAAACTGAGTTTTATTTTTGGCAAAGTGGTCAGTCACTTGACTGTGACTCAATTTACAAAATTCTTCCTTTTCAAACTAGACAGCAAGATGGTGGAGCCTGTCTCGTCCCATTGTGCACCTCAGCCAAGTGTGAAAGCCATCTCAGCCCACTGAATGACCGTACACAACTGCAGCTGTTAACTGGGATTGTCGGACAGATCTGAATGACCTGTGTCAAGGTTGGGAACATGACGTTATCCAGCAAGTTTAAAACACGTTCCATATCTTTAATTGGAAGGCTTTCCTTGTTGCAGGCCAGATAGCTTTTAGCCACTAAAACCTCCTCAGACATTGTAATGACATGCCAGACCTCTGAGGTGCTCCTGACATAGAAAGCTGTCTGATCCAGGATTACAGGCCAGAACTCTTCTTAGAATTTGGCCGTTAAGAGATGAAAAATGCTGATCCATCTTGGCAACCATCCTTTCAAGGCCAGGTAGAAACGGTTTTCTTTTCAGCTGCTCTGCATCACTCACTGCTTCACAGCCGGAATCCACTGCACAAACCTCCATGCATTTCTGCTTCTGCCTTTGTCTGGTAGCAGCACATGGCTCATGGATCTGATTTGCTATATGAAAGTTCCTTGCTGTATCATGCAGCTTAGCAGACTTCTCATCTGTGCACATTTGTTTTACACTGTCACACACAGCTCCTTTGTACTCTGCAGCATGGCGAGGTCTACTGTTTCATTTTGCAGATTACTTGTACAGGTTCTTGGTTACAGACAGAAAAGTCTTGAACATCAAAAGTCTTGAACGTATACTGCGGAGAATCTACTAAGTTTGACATGGAGTCCTATTGCCATGGAGTGGTTGATGCTGGAGAAGCACTGAAGGACTGCAGAGAGATTAATTTACAGACCGCAAACGGCATGACCGGTGAGTCTTTGAGAGCTGCACAACTTCAGATGGCTGTAACCCCAGCTGATTTTGCACATCTTTGAATGTGTGATGGTTTGCAAGCGAAACACTGAAAAATGAATACACACTCTGTAACAGGTCAAATAAATCCCTGGCACCTGGTACTGTTTAACGAGTGTGACACAGTACTAAGTTCAGTTGATGTGCATAGCAGTGCACATAAATGGCCTGTGGATGATTTACTTAAATCTAGCTTGGACACCTCCAACTGCCCCACTCATTACCGTTGTGCCATCATAAGCCTGTGTTCAATGCCATTATGAGCCAACTATTTTTCAATTGCAGCAGTTACGCATTCTGCACCAAATTATTCAATTCTGTCATGGCCAGCAAATATTCCTTTACTCTACCTTCAGTGATATAACAGACACATATAGCCATCTGCTCAGTATTTCCATCTCCAGCTTCATCTGCCATAATTGAAAACATTCCTGCATCTTTTAATACACAGACAATTGTTGTTATCTCTTGAGCACAGCACTCAAATATCCCATTTTAAGATGAAGGTGATACATATGTACTATGTGACTGGGCTGAGTATGACTACAGAAATGGTTCAAACTGTTTTAGGAGTTTCATATACTCAAGAAAGTTTCCCTGATTGTGGCTGGAGATTCCCTCATCGTGGGCACTGAACTGGATGTGTTTTTTTTTTTTAGCTAAGAATTGTGTGACAGCCACAATATAGCTGATGTACTCCAATCCCTCTTTGATTTCTGCTTCATTTGCTGAGTTTAACTATTCAACAACACTACCATGAGCAGCACTGGCTTTAAAGTTGTGCCAGGAGAGCATGCTTGCTTTATGGGCAGGTGATTTCTCATGCTCTCTAAATAGATCCATTTTTTTTCTAGTTTGGTAGGCCAGTATTTACATAAGTGACATGCTTCATATGTTCATCAAATATCCTACATGAAAAACAAAAAGCTCCATCTCTAGATATTGAATATTCTAACCATGGAACGATTCCAAAGCAGTTAGAATTAAAGAATCTCTCTTTCTACCCAAAGTTATGCTGGAGATATTGGAACAACGTCACTGGGTTTGGGCCACAATGCTTTTCTCCAAGGTCACTAAGGTTCCCTTATACATAGTGGGCACAGTTTTTGTTTTGTTTTTTTTCCTTACCCCCAGTCTGATGTTCTCTGTTACTTTGGCAACTGCTCCCTCAGATTCATCTCTGGGCTGGAGTCTCTCCTGTCTTTTGCCTGTCTTTCACCTGGCTCTCTCCTCTCTCTCACTTTTGCCCTGACTGTTCATCCAGCTCCAACTCTCCTCCTCCTTCTCCTCCTGCACTATGCTCCTCTGTCTCTGGTGCAACATCCAAAAAACTGATTCGGATCAACTACAGCCTCCCCAAATGCAGATAATCATTCAGGGTTTTTTACCTTTGCCAGACCTGCAAGTAGGTTAGCTAGCTAGCTTGTTTATCAGCAACTACAGCCAGCTCTTACCCCTCTCAGTCTTACTTCTCTTTTCCGCTTCCCTGTCTCTGCTACTGTAGTATCGTAGCTTTTAACAAGTAATGCATACTTGTATTGGAGCCCATCAGTTAGGGGGTGATATGTGTGTACGTATGTATGTATGTATGTATGTATGTATGTATGTATGTATGTATGTATGTATGTATGTATGTATGTATGTATGTATGTATGTATGTATGTATGTATGTATGTATGTATGTATGTATGTATGTATGTATGTATGTATATGTATATACACATATATATACACACACTTGACTTGAAGCAGAGTGCTGTTTCGTCGATCGGGAGTTATAGCCATGTTCATGGAGGTCTGCATGGAGGTCTGCAAGCTATGACTATGTTCAATAAAGACCAGTGAAGTACACTTATCTGTCCAAGTGTTCATCAGCATGAAAGACATAACAGCTATGTCCAAATGATTTTCTGATGTCCATTTACAGGAGTCAATTGATAATGTTTGAGTCAAATTGAAATCAAAACAAGATCATTGGTATTATTTAAAGATTTACTTTAATCCTGTCATGTTGTCATTCCTCAACCCTTATTCTTATTTTGCGCACCGATACATGGATTTCTGCGTACACGTTGCCGCAGTGCACCGGCTACAATATACATACTGCCGTGCACGGACAGTAACGCGCATGGACAGTAACGTGCATGGACAGTAACGCGCATGGACAGTAACGTGCATGGACAGTAACGTGCGCGCCACGGTGTGTGGACCTGAACTGCAAGGGGCGCACCTCAGCTTGGATTTTGGGTGAAACTGCCTTGTTTTGACATTGTGGATTAGAAAGAAAAAAAATCCATTCTTTTCCTGTTATTATCATTCTAAATGAATCCACAGCCAAACAGAGGAGTTTCTTAAAACTTGAACGTGAGATTTTACTGGGTCACAGCAGATTAACACTGGGTCACATGCCCCAGTAAAAGGGGTCAAGCGGTAGATAATGTAGAGAAAATGGTTGTAGATAATGTAGAGGGAAAAAAAAAAACCTTTTTTCTTCCAGAAGAGGAACTAAGTATGTGCACATCCAGAAAATATTATCAAGGTGCAAGACAAAAAATTCCTAAATGAGAATAACACACTCATATTTTCCTGAGAAATACATAACTGATTGAAATGTTGCAAATAAATTAGCTTTGGGAGCAATTAAGTGTGCAAACCTTACTCCTTCATTCTAGTTTTGCAATTTTTGTCTTGCACCTTAATAATATGTTCTGGATGTGTGCATACTTAGTTCCTCTTCTGTACTTTTTCTCCCAGGCGACCAAAATGTATTATTTTTTTTATTTTTTTTGTCAAGCAAAACATAATGAGTATTTAAATGAGTATATACGAGTTATTCTAAAAGTTTTTACAAGTTTTTAAGGAAAACTTTCAGCCTTCAGACACTAAAAAGTGAACTCTTCACCCAGAGTCTTTGAAAGAATGAAATGAAAGCCACTTTATTTGACATTGTATTCTTACAACACATTGTATTCTTACAATGAATTGGTTCTTTGAATTTAACCCTTATTATTGTACAGCAGCAGTGGGCAGCTGCAGCGGCCAGGGACCAACTCCAGTTCTTCTTTCCATTGCCTTGCTCAGGGGCACAAACAGGGGTATTAACCCTAACATGCATGTTTTTTTGATAGTGGAAGGAAACTGGAGCACCCAGAAGAAACCCACACAGACACAAGGAGAACATGCAAACTCCTCACAGAAATGACTTGTGATGGCCTGGGGTTCAAACTCAGGACCTTCGAACCCAGGACCCAGGACCTGGGGTTCAAACCCAGGAGAATTTAGTGAATTTAGGACCCAGTGAATTTAAGGCACATGACCTTGGGTTCAAACCCAGAACCTTGTGAATTTAGGACCCAGGACCTGGGATTCAAACCCAGGACCATTTAGTGAATAAACATGTTTGAAGTTGATTGCTCACATTGAAGATTAAGTCAGCCTTCTCTTCCTAATTAACGATATTTAAGTGACATTTTCATCTCATCTCATCTCATCATCAGCCACTTCTCTGGGGTCGGGTTAGAAAATTGACATTTGAAAATTGAGATTTTCAAATTACATTTTCAAATTAAATTTACGAAATTTGAGTCTAGCATATCATGGTTATTCAACATCACTGCTGATTTTTGGTGAATATACATTTAGTTTGTTTAGTTTATTTATAAACTTCCCTCAGTTTGATAAGGAAGTTATGGCTAATTGAAGGTATCTATGTATTTCTGCAGATGCATTGATAAAAATCAAAAAAATCAAAAAATCAAAGTAAGGCAGAACCTGTGTCTTAACCTCATCCACTTCATTAACCAGTGGTGTACAACTCACTTCCCTATCCATACAGCACTCCATGCAGAGTAAGCAGAGAATCTAATTTTGCATTGTGTACATACCAGCCAGCTGCTGAGTTATAATTGAGCTGTAGCACACATTATACAAGAATGCCAAATTCTGTGACATAAGAACATAATTTTTTTTTACCTCTGATTTGTTATATTTCATCATGACAATTCTAGAAATTAGGAGTCATATATATTCGAATTGTGCCATGGATGTCTTCTGAAACAACCTTAATTGCTCAGTCATACTATTAGTTTCATTCAGGGCAGCTAAACTTTTACACCAGAGACAGAAAAAAAGAAAAAGATTTCACCTTGCTTAATACCTCTTTTTGCTGACCTTAGTTTACTAGTGCACTGTCTAGAAGTTCAGAATATATGCTTAAATCTGAGCAGTAGAAGTAATACCTCTGATTGATGCTAACTAAGCCAGACACTTCAGGACACCACAGCATTTTGGCTATAGTCATAAATTATTTGTCCATTTATTACAATGGAAATTTATTCATTTTGCTGCCTGCGTCACATGGTCAGAAAGTGACTACAGAGCAGCTCTGCTTGTGGCAGAGTGGTTAGTGAACTTTTCCAAAGGGCACAATGGCTGCAGCTTAGATTTTTAAACAAGTAACTCTCCAGTTGTCAAACTGAGGTCAAATCAAGACTACCAGGGCGTCTGAGTAGTGTAGGGGTCTATTCCATTACCTACCAACACGGGGACCACCGGTTCGAATCCCCGTGTTACCTGGTCAGGCATCCCTACAGACACAATTGGCCGTGTTTGTGGGGGGAAGCTGGATGTGGGTATGTGTCCTGGTCGCTGCACTAGTGCCTCCTCTGGTCGGTCAAGGGCACCTGTTCTGATGGAACAGCCAGTCGGAGAAAGGGAAGGTGAGTGAAGCTGGGCAATCAGAGTCACTCAGGCACACGGGCGCAGGTGAACTAAAACACCAATCAGGGGATGGGAGGGCCCGCATGACCCAGATCACACACCCATGACACAAGGGGGAGCATGTAGATGGTAAAGAGGAGATTTCCAAGCACGGAGCCTTGTGGCACGCCCTGGTTGACTGGGGCTAGGGTGGACCTGGAGTCTCTGATGGTGACAAACTATTTTTCTGTTGGTGAGATATGACTGGAACCAGGAGCGAGCTACACTGGTGAGGCCTAGGTATTCAGATAAGTGCTTGAGAAGAATGGTGTGGCAAACAGTGTCGAAGGTTTCAGAGAGGTCCAGGAGGATGGGAATACTGATGTGGCCAGAATCAGGAGCAATGAGGAGGTCAACTGGTGATTTTTATAAGGGCAGTCTCTGTGCTGTGGTGTGCTCTGAAGCCAGATTGGAGGGGTTCATAGAGCTCATGGTTCGACATGTAATGATGGAGTTGGGAAGCAACTACTCTTTCCAGGATTTTACTGAGGAATGGAATGTTGGAGTTAGTGAGGTCATCTGGGTCCAGGCCTGGCTTTTTGAGGATGGGGCTGACTTCAGCCATTTTGAAGCTGGAGAGTACCATCCCAGATTTTAAACAGGAATCGATAATGTCCATAATTATGGGGCACAGGGTAGGTAAACAGGCCTTGACCAGGATGGTGGGCATAGGGTCCAGGGAAGAGGTGGAATTGAAGAAATAAATCCTCACTGTATAATATATTGACGTTCTCGTGCTCACAGAGTATTTCCCATGGCACCTACATGTACCAGAATGCATTGCGTGCAAACCCCTGTATCGTCATCCATAAGATCCTCTCTGCTCGTGTTGTGGGACATCATTTCCACCATCGGAAACATGGCTTAGTCGAGAGAATGATGATGTGTTTCTTGAACGATGTGTTTAAAGTAGATTAGAGTATTAGAAACCCTGCTAGAATGTAGTTTTCTGGCTGTAATGTCATGATACGTCACTTGGCGTCTCTAAAGATAACTCCGTTTCACTGCAGCCCAAGAGACGCAGAAAAAATGAGGAACAACTGCAAGTGTTCTTTATGTGCTATCCTTGTCGCAGATAGACAGAGATAAGGTTGAAAATATGTGACTGTGAAGCATCTGTGAAGCATGACTGGGCATCCCTTTAAGTTAAGAGGCCAAAGAGCAGGTCTGATGGTATGGATGAGCATTTTTATATTGTAACGTGCATGGATAAGTAGACACGCTGGCCGCTGGCTGGCGGGTCTGACCCTTTAGTCGAGTGGTTAGCGATGTCTCCTGCGGTGCGGGCGATACGGGTTCGCTTCCCGGCCGCGGCAGTTCCTGTGGTTGCGTTGTCCCCCGAATTCGCTACAATATGTAGGGAAATATTGACCTAGACTTAGAGAGATGAAAATGAGATGCACTGATTTACAAAGGGAGAAGGCCGAAGAGCAGCGGGGGACAACCTTCATCTCAAGATGGCAACGTATTCAGCAGAAGTACAGGACTCAAGGGTAGAAATGTGAGTATAGAACAGCAGTAAAGAAAGGATTATAGGGTTATAAGGTACAAATAAATGTACAGAGGTAAAATGTGAATTAAGCATAGAGAAAGGCAGAGGAGGTAAGGGGATACTGAAAGTAGAAAAGGTCATCTGAATAACAGCTCATAGTGTCAATTTTCCCTCAGCAGGTGGCCAGGTTTACTGGGAACACCGGATGAAAGAGCAGATAGAAATGTGAAGGTGGTGTAGTCAACTGCAGAAAGTAAGTAAAAGATAGAGGAGAAGTGAGAAGGACTGAGACAATGCTTTAAACTGAGGGGTGATTGTGTGCAGTAGAGAGGACCAAGCCAATTTGTTGCCAGCTTTGTGTGTGTGTGTGTGTGTGTGTGTGTGTGTGTGTGTGTGTGTGTGTGTGTGTGTGTGTGTTTGTGCGTAAAATAGGTGACAGAGCAATTAAGATCAGAGGCAGTATTTGTTTATTTCATATTCTAAAGAAGACCATATGGAGCTGTGTTATCTACACACAACACATTTAATTTTATCTTGCTGTCAGTTGAATTCTAAATGAATTCACTGACAAATACTGAACAAAATCAAAAACAATTTTTACAACAAACCAGAATAATTTGTACTTCTTTGGCCCTAGGCCTGAAGATGGTACTTTAACTTAGGGGCCTGTTTTCTGCTTTGGTCATGGTTGGACATCGACAGAGGCATTTCATTCCAGAGGCAGGTTGGCCCAAGTGCCAGGAAAAACTGGAATAACAGATGGTTGCTGGAGAGAGCCTGGCCTTTCCTTCTCTCCTTCTCTTTCTCACATGCTCACCCTCCCTCACTCTTGCTCCCTCTCTCTCCTCACAATAGCCCCACTGCTGTTCTCATGGTAACACTATCTGCCAAGTCTGAAGGATTGTATTTTTTACAGGACATATGACCTCAGCACCCAAGCAATGGTAAACTCCTCTCACCATCTCTCTCCTGCTCTCCTCAACCTTCATTTTTCTTGTCTCCTTCCTCCTCTTATGAGCCAGACCCAAGGCAGCCTTTCTCCCAACCCTTCCATGCATCTCTTTCTTTCATTGCTTGAGGTTCTCTACACCTGCAGCTCATATTTCATCATAGGGTTTTGTGTAAACAGTTCCCTCCATTTCCACCTGTTTCTGAATCATCTAATATCCAAAAACTGAGACCCCAGGCATGACTGGGCTTCAGCTGCTTGTGTGTATAAATCTAGTTTCTATCTAATCTCTTCCATCTGCTGTGCTATTGTTCCTCCTTTCTTTGTTTCTTGTGTCGTCAAAGGGCTTGCCTCTATTAGATCATGTTATCAAGGCTACACTAGATAGTGTTATCACAGGCCAATGGTATAAAACTAAAACTAGAGCATTATCACTTTCTTGAAAATAACAGTGACTAGTAAGAAACACTGGGTTCCAGTGTTTTAGTTGTTCACCAAATTTTTTTGGTTGTTTGTTGGGGAGGTATTATTAAACGTTACAGATCCATAAACCTGGCCTTCCTCCTTTTTTTCTTTCCTGACAGCTCCATCTTCAGCATCCTTCTCTCAAATATACCCAGGATAT
This sequence comes from Lampris incognitus, assembly GCF_029633865.1. NCBI lineage: Eukaryota > Metazoa > Chordata > Actinopteri > Lampriformes > Lampridae > Lampris > Lampris incognitus. The sequence goes on from NC_079222.1 coordinate 20,151,885, forward strand.
TTCCTCAACACATGGCCAAACCATCTCTATTTTGCCTCTCTTGCTTTGGATGGTTTGGAGACAAAGCAAGGGAGGCAACATTGAGATGGTTTGGACATGTGTGGAGGAGAGATACTGGGTATATTTGGGAGAAGAATGCTGAATATGGAGCTGCCAGGGAACAGGAAAAGAGGAAGGCCAAAGAGGAGGTTTATTGATGTGATGATGGAGGACATGCAGGTGGCTGGCGTGACAGAGGAAGATGCAGGTGGCTGGCGTGACAGAGTAAGATGCAGAGGATAGGATGAGATGGAAATGAATGATCCGCTGTGGCGACCTCTAATGGGAGCAGCCGGAAAAAGAAGAAGAAGAAGAAGACACACACACACAATATATATACATTAGATTTTAATAGGCACAGCAGGATGTAGAAGAGACAGAGAGACAACCAGCTGTTCTTTGGACAGTCACAGATTTATGATATGCAGAAAGAGGGGGCATCAGTGGTGTAGTGACTGTGGGACAACCCATTATGAATTACAAGTATCTAAAAATCAAACGCAAGAACACACGCACACAAACTTGTTGGACCCCTTCTCCAGCAAAGAAAATCCACACAGGTAGTCAGACGGTTAACCAGAAATGCTTGCTGTCTGCCCATCACTCCATCTTTCAATCCACAAGGTGAGCTTTCCGTGCTCCCTTTACTGCCTCCTCTTCTCTCTTTTCTCCTCTGACAGCATTGTAAATGGAATGAGTCTGGTTGCATTGCTGTATTACGGTGGGATAAAGTATCAGTGCTGGTAATCTTCCGTGGATTAATGGCTTCTTCTTTATCTGCTGCGGCTGCTCCGCTCAGATGTCTGGCCGGGCCAGGAGCCTCCTGCTGGAATACTAATGACAGACAGACATACAGCTCCAGCTCTCCCTGTCCCCTGCTCCAGCCCAGCCCATGGGGGCTCTGTGTGTGTGTGTGTGTGTGTGTGTGTGTGTGTGTGTGTGTGTGTGTGTGTGTGCGTGCGTGTGTGTGTGTGCGCGCGTGCGTGCGTGCGCGCATGTTCACCCCCGAGACCCTGTTGCCTCCTTTGTGAGGTAGTCGCTGTCCTCCTTGTCCTGGCTGACACCTGCTTTGCATACAGGGAGGGGCCAAGAGGAGAGGAAGGGGAGGAGCAATAATGGTGATATGAGGGTCCCCCAGGGTGAGAAAGAGGGACACATTGGGAATGACGGAGAAGGAGCAGAGGAAGACGAAGGAGGGGAGGAGAGAGGGAGCGAGATACAGTAGACGAAAAAGAATGAACAGAGAGGAATGAAGCAAGACACGTGGAGAGAAAATGGGTGCAAATGAAGGGGAAATACATCGAAAACTCAGGAAAGGACAACGCAGGAGAGGCAAAGAGCAGACCATACCAGATCACATTTTCCCCAAAGGCACATGTACTGACAGACTTTCCCTCTGTAATGAGCAAATGACCGTGGGTTGGAGACACTGTAGAGTCTTAAACCTCCAATTCTGCTACAGCGACAAGGTCACATTTACTCTATAAAGCCGCTGAGCTAAGAATATCTAGTGGGTCTTTGATGAAAAGGACCAAAACTAAATGCCATCTGCTTCTTCAACGAGGGGAGAAAAGAAGAGGAGGAGAAAAGGAAGAGGAGGGGGAGAGACAGAAGCACACTCTGTACCAACTACTGGCCATGCTCATCTTAACAGACATGCAATAGAGAACAATGGAAGATCATGAGCACTGTGTCCACGTCATTACCGAGATGGAGTGGGAACATAACAGAGGTCCAGCACCAATGGGGAATGAAGCTCCAAACAAAAACATTTAGTACCCATACTGATGCTACTAATTATTAGGATGTTGAAAGATCAAAGTGCACACAAAACCAAACATATTAAGATCTCACTACTGGTGTAGGTATTTGACTCCTTGCTTTTTTCTTCGTGTACAACTGGCAAGCTTGGTGCATATAGATGGAATTTTTTTAGCTTCATACCATTTGATCTTATTAGTTTATCCCAGAAGCAATGCAAAGGTAGCTTTTGTGAAGGGGTCAAATGGCAAATAATGAGCAGATAATTATAATGTTGAATAAACAAGCCAAACCTCCTAAACCACATCATATTTTCCATTGATTCATAAAAGTGAAACTTAAACTGTAATTATGTAGAGGGAGAATGGTAAGTACATATATCAATTTGAGGGAGGAGAACTTCATCCACTCTATCCATCCCTCTCTATCTCTTCCTATCAAAGACCACAGATAAATACTAGCTTGCCAGTCAAATTGCGGGGTGGCTCCATTTATGCTATTCTCATTGCAGCTGTTCATTACAAGTTAGATAGGTGGTAGACATAGGCCATTTACTGTGGGTTTCAATCAGATTTCTGCGAAGAGGGAGTGGTGTTTACATATAAGTTTGCTTATAAGTGTTCTGCTTCTGGTGTGGGAAGATAATGGTGCGAACTCACAATTTACAGTGGCCTCAACCAGTAACAGCGTAGGAAGATGGCAACGCAAACTTACGTTTGCAGCGGCCTCACCCAATGCCATCCATGCAGTGTCTTTGTCCACGTCTGCATCTGGGTTTGTGTCTTCGTCTGATGACTGGGAGAGCTGGCGCTGGATCGGCAGGGGGAGCCTGGTCTACTGCTTCCGGTGGGCCCAGGGACCACAGCCCTGCCCAGAGCTGCGCCCAAAGAGAAAGCACCAAGTGCAGTCTGACAGGACGCTGAAGCGGGGCAGGCTAAGCTAACTGCTAGCCCATGCAGACCAGCAGTTCCGATAACACCGAGGG